>NC_046984.1:17664157-17689157 GCF_009769545.1 Cyclopterus lumpus | reverse complement strand
GGACAGACAAGAAGGAACATATGAGTAGAGAACATGTGAGGAACATATGAGGAGAGAACATTTGAGGAAAGAATGTGAGGAACATATGAGGAAAGAACATTTGAGGAAAGAACATGTGAGGAACATATGAGGAAAGAACATTTGAGGAAAGAACATGTGAGGAACATATGAGGAAAGAACATGTGAGGAAAGAACATGTGAGGAACATATGAGGAAAGAACATATGAGGAAAGAACATGTGAGGAACATATGAGGAAAGAACATTTGAGGAAAGAACATGTGAGGAACATATGAGGAAAGAACATATGAGGAACATATGAGGAAAGAACATGTGAGGAACATATGAGGAAAGAACATATGAGGAACATATGAGGAAAGAACATGTGAGGAACATATGAGGAAAGACCATATGAGGAAAGAACATGTGAGGAACATATGAGGAAAGAACATGTGAGGAACATATGAGGAAAGAACATGTGAGGAAAGAACATGTGAGGAACATATGAGGAAAGAACATGTGAGGAACATATGAGGAAAGAACATGTGAGGAACATATGAGGAAAGAACATGTGAGGAACATATGAGGAAATAACATAGGAGGAACATATGAGGAAAGAACATTTGAGGAAAGAACATGTGAGGAACATATGAGGAAAGAACATGTGAGGAACATATGAGGAAAGAACATATGAGGAAAGAACATGTGAGGAACATATGAGGAAAGAACATTTGAGGAACATACGAGGAAAGAACATATGAGGAACATATGAGGAAAGAACATAGGAGGAACATATGAGGAAAGAACATGTGAGGAACATATGAGGAAAGAACATAGGAGGAACATATGAGGAAAGAACATGTGAGGAACATATGAGGAAAGAACATAGGAGGAACATATGAGGAAAGAACATGTGAGGAAAGAACATGTGAGGAACATATGAGGAAAGAACATGTGAGGAAAGAACATGTGAGGAAAGAACATATGAGGAAAGAACATATGAGGAAAGAACATATGAGGAAAGAACATGTGAGGAAAGAACATGTGAGGAAAGAACATGTGAGGAAAGAACATGTGAGGAAAGAACATGTGAGGAAAGAACATATGAGGAAAGAACATATGAGGAAAGAACATGTGAGGAAAGAACATATGAGGAACATATGAGGAAAAAACATGTGAGGAAAGAATATATGAGGAACATATGAGGAACATATGAGGAAAGAACATATGAGGAAAGAACATATGAGGAAAGAACATGTGAGGAAAGAACATGTGAGGAACATATGAGGAAAGATCATATGAGGAAAGAACATGTGAGGAACATATGAGGAAAGAACATGTGAGGAAAGAACATATGAGGAAAGAACATATGAGGAAAGAACATGTGAGGAAAGAACATGTGAGGAAAGAACATGTGAGGAAAGAACATATGAGGAACATATGAGGAAAAAACATGTGAGGAAAGAATATATGAGGAACATATGAGGAACATATGAGGAAATAACATATGAGGAAAGAACATATGAGGAAAGAACATGTGAGGAAGGAACATGTGAGGAACATATGAGGAAAGAACATATGAGGAAAGAACATATGAGGAAAGAACATGTGAGGAAAGAACATATGAGGAAAGAACATATGAGGAAAGAACATGTGAGGAAAGAACATGTGAGGAAAGAACATATGAGGAAAGAACATGTGAGGAAAGAACATATGAGGAAAGAACATATGAGGAAAGAACATGTGAGGAAAGAACATATGAGGAACATATGAGGAAAAAACATGTGAGGAAAGAATATATGAGGAACATGTGAGGAACATATGAGGAAAGAACATATGAGGAAAGAATATATGAGGAAAGAACATGTGAGGAAAGAACATGTGAGGAAAGAACATATGAGGAAAGAACATGTGAGGAAAGAACATATGAGGAACATATGAGGAAAGACCATGTGAGGAACATATGAGGAACATATGAGGAAAGAACATGTGAGGAACATATGAGGAACATATGAGGAAAGAACATGTGAGGAACATATGAGGAAATAACATGTGAGGAAGGAACATGTGAGGAAAGAACATGTGAGGAAAGAACATGTGAGGAAAGAACATATGAGGAAAGAACATGTGAGGAACATATGAGGAAATAACATGTGAGGAAAGAACATGTGAGGAAAGAACATGTGAGGAAAGAACATGTGAGGAAAGAACATATGAGGAAAGAACATGTGAGGAACATATGAGGAAAGAACATATAAGGAAAGAATTAATGTTGCGGTAGCGAGTTAGCATCGGTTGCTAACGCTAGCCTTTATAAGCAGGGTTACGGTACGTACACAAGCTCACACTTTCAGAACTTTCAGACATTCAAAAGGCACAAACGACACCGAACGACGGCGTCTGGGTCGCTCACTTCTTGCTGAGGTGGCGCGCCACGTCAGACTTCCGGAAGCCGTCCAAGTTGAAGAGCCGCTTGGCCAAACGTCTGGCCGCCGCCACGTCGGCTCGGTGGCTGCCGTTGGTGAGCGTGTCGCTGCTGCCCAGACCCAGCCGCTCGCTGAGGTCCTGGTCCAGCTCCGAGTCCGTCGCCAGGCGGGCTTTGTCTCTGCTGAGAGGGTCAGAGGGTCAGAAGGTCAGAGGTCAGAGGGTCAGAACTGGTGATTAGACACAAATATAGATGGACAGATACGGATGTGGAAAAATGGGAAATTAAGAACTTTTTGGTTCAAAGAGTCGAAAAGCGGGACAAATGGATCGATTTGTAAATAATTGAAAAGGAAAGAGAGGAGGAACCGAGAATGATGGCGATATAATAATAAAACTAATAACTCTGCTGTATCAATAATGTAACACTAATATCTGATCTGTGCAGCGCTGACTTTAAATCAGTTTCCAGCTGCACAAGTGGTTTTAAGACAAGACCAAAAATACACCAGGGGAGATGAAAATTAAGGCCAAAGTAGCTTAAAAGAAAGATAGATATCTGTACACTGAATATAATATATACATATATATACATGCATGATGATATAAGAGGATTTAGAGGAGAGAGAAGTAGTAAACACATATTTACATTAATCCAGCAACAAGTGTAACAGAGTGCATGAAAATCATTTTACAACCAAACAACATTTGGATTATACGCGTCACAGATCTCCTGTTTCTCCAGCGCTCCCGTTATCTCTTCCTAATTAAGCCCCTTCAAAGCTTGAACCAGTTCAGAAATGCAAAACTTATTACATCTGAATCACGCTGTGATAATATTTTAAGCATGTTATGTCACGCCGAGCTGAAAGAGAACTACTTTTCCCAGATTACAGAGACGAAGGTCTCAGAGTTTCATCGACGCTGCCGAGAGCCGAGTGACCAAAAACAACGGCTGAGGGTTCTTATTCCAGAGAGCCAGGAACACTTCCTGAACAAGCAGAGCTTGAACGCCCCACGGTCCCGGGACTTAAGCTTCCCATGCGTACACATCGTTGCACGTGAGTCGGCCAACTCACAGCAGAGCAAACAGTCATCACAACAACAGCTGATTAGGTGTGAAAGCTACGAGGGTGCAATGGTCCACTTTGGTTTCGCAGACTACAAAGAAGAAGTCTTCAGGTCTCTGAGACCACGAGTTTTTAGCTTGATGCTAACAATGCTAACATGCTGATGTTGAGCAGGTATAATGTTTCCCATGTTCACGACTTCAGTTTAGTGTGTTAGCACTGAGGCTGATGGGAATGTCATGATTTATATAATCTATTGGACAAATTAAAAGTTTGACCTGCTGGTGGCGCTATAGATGAAAAGTCCCCTGGGGACCATGAACATCTCTTCCAGATAAACAAACACAACAAATGTGAACATCATGGTGAGTCTAAAAGTCAATAGGGTCATAAAAGAATTTGGTGACAATCCATTGAGTAGATGCTGTGAGATATTTCACTTGATAAATGTAACCTTTGACCAGCTGGTGGCGCTAGAGGAAAAGTCAAAAGATCACCAAAGTTATTAGAATACATCATCTGGGGACCAGGAACATCTCTACCAAATATCATGGCAATACATAGAAAAATCTCACAAATATGAACATCACGGTGACGCAAGATTAAAGTCAAGAGGATCACCAACGCCACCAGGATTCATCATCTGGAAACCACGACTTTTGTGACAATCCATGGTGAACGTAAGTCACTGGATTAATATGAACTTTGGAAGAAAGTTATGAGGATACGTCATCAGGGGTACGAGAATATCTGTGTGTTTTCAAAACTATAGAAAGTATGCTCTGGGGACCAGGAACATCTGTGATACATAAAAGAAAACCGTGAACGTGAACCTCATGGTGACGCTAGAGTAAAGTCAAGGGGATCACCAATGTTGTGAAGATGTATCCTCTGGGAACCACGCATTTGATTGAGATATTGGGAGATATTTCGCTGGATAAATAAACCTCGAGGAAAAGTCAGACATTCGCTAAAGTACATCAGAAATGATTCTCTGGGGACCATGAATATCTCTACCAATTCATCCCATTGCTGTTGACTAGAACGTCATAAAAACACAGAAATGCCAACATCATGGAGGCTCCTCTGGGGACCATGAATGTGATGCAGAACCACATTGCCGGTCCTTACAGTCGACCCGAACATTTTTAAATGAATAAAAACACAAACTTTAAGGTAGGTCTCCGTATTGGAGCTTTAACACAGAAACCTTTTGGGAGTCGATCCATCAACAAGTTTTAAAACTGACGTGAACACAACTTACAAAAGACAGGTGAGACAGGTGAGACAGGTGAGACATGTGAGACAGGGGAGACATGTGAGACATGTGAGACATGTGAGACAGGGGAGACAGGGGAGACAGGTGAGACAGGGGAGACAGGTGAGACATGTGAGACAGGTGAGACATGTGAGACATGTGAGACAGGGTAGACAGGTGAGACATGTGAGACAGGTGAGACATGTGAGACATGTGAGACAGGGGAGACAGGTGAGACATGTGAGACATGTGAGACAGGTGAGACAGGGGAGACAGGGGAGACAGGTGAGACAGGGGAGACAGGGGAGACAGGTGAGACAGGTGAGACAGGGGAGACAGGGGAGACAGGTGAGACAGGTGAGACATGTGAGACAGGGGAGACAGGTGAGACATGTGAGACAGGTGAGACATGTGAGACAGGTGAGACATGTGAGACAGGGGAGACAGGTGAGACAGGTTCCTATAGGGACCTACCTGTGGCAAGACCGTCTGATGGACAAATACCTCTCCGCCTCCTCGCCGCCTGCAGCTGAACCGTGACAGCAGAAGACAGACGGTGCCCTCAACGGCGTGCCCTGAACGCCACCTCGCCTCAGCTGCCCCCCCCCTGCCCGCCCCCCCCCTCTCCCCTCGGCCTCGCCACCTGAACGCATCATCGCCGTCGAGGAGGAACACCTGTCGTCTCTCCCCGCGGACGTTGACGTTCCTCTGCTTCTTTTGAGTCCAACTGAGACTTCGCGGGTCTTCTTGTGTTTGCTGTCATTTGATCCTCACAGCAAGCCCCCCCCCCCCAACACCCCCCTCCCCAAGCCCCCCCCCCCCCAAACACCCCCCCCCCTCTCCAAAACAAAGTAAAAGAGCTGTTTGTCCTGCAACGCCGATCCTTCTCGCTCTTTTTTTCCTTCTGAGTCTGTTTGCTGTTGTTTCTGTTCCCTCGTTTCACTCCCCCCCCCCTCTCCCCCCCTCTCCCCCCCCCTCACTGTGTAAACTCAACGTCCTCTGCTGACCTTGGATTCAAAGCGTGGCATGAAACTTGTCTTTCCCCTCCCTTCCATTTCTCTATACCCTCCATTCATTCCTCTCTTTATCTCTCACTGCATCTCCATTCTCACACACACACACACACACACACATACACAGACACACACACACACACACACACATACACACACACACACAGACACAGACACACACACACACACACACATACACACACACAGACACACACACACACACACACACATACACACACACACACACACACACACACACACAGACACAGACACACACACACACACACATACACACTCATATCCATCCTAAGTTTTATTCCAACTTAGTTCTTGGGCTCCGGTTCAGGCTCCGGTTCAGGCTCCCTACCCCCCTTGTTGTCGGCTTCTTGCTTTAACGGCATCCCCCTTTATATTTTATATACTGGTCAGCACAATGAGCCTCATAGAGAGGACTGTCTGGAAACGGGTGATGGGAGGAGGAGGAGGAGGAGGAGGAGGAGGAGGAGGAGGAAGAGGAAGGGAGTGAAATTCCAACTTGTATCAAAGTACAGAGTTCTGGATCCCACAGCTGAGCGGGCCGGTTGTAGGAGAGCGATAAGACTGCTGCTCAGCAAACATTCACCTCAACTGGCCCAACTGGTCTCAAATAAAGACTTTTATCAGCCAGCAGAGAGAGTTGATGTTGAAAGCCTCTGTGTGACCTACACATGACTCACAGCTACCACCTGCATTCCATTAGGTCTCAGGCACCTGACTAATGTCTGTCCTCTTCTGCCCTCTAGTGGTCAAAGCAACGCAGTGACCCGGTGCGGTCGCTCTGCCTCTGCAGTGCCGTCACAGTGAGTTAGTGAGACAGTAATCAGACAGAGTTAAAGTACATGGACCCCCACAGGGACCACAGGATGGTCCCCCACAGGATGGTCCCCCACAGGGACCACAGGATGGTCCCCCACAGGGACCACAGGATGGTCCCCCACAGGATGGTCCCCCACAGGGACCACAGGATGGTCCCACACAGGGACCACAGGATGGTCCCCCACAGGGACCACAGGATGGTCCCACACAGGGACCACAGGATGGTCCCCCACAGGGACCACAGGATGGTCCCCCACAGGATGGTCCCCCACAGGGACCACAGGATGGTCCCACACAGGGACCACAGGATGGTCCCACACACCCTGCAGAACAGTGTTGAAGTACATGGACCCCCACAGGGACCACAGGATGGACCCCCACAGGGACCACAGGATGGACCCCCACAGGGACCACAGGATGGTCCCCCACAGGAACCACAGGATGGTCCCACACACCCTGCAGAACAGTGTTGAAGTACATGGTCCCCCACAGGAACCACAGGATGGTCCCCCACACCTTGCAGAACAGACCGGCGTTATCTTTGACCGAGACTTGTCCTTTAACTCCCACGTGAAGCAAATCTCAAGGATTGCATTTTTTCATCTACGTAACATTTCAAAAATCAGACACATCTTGTCTCAAAAAGATGCAGAAAAGCTGGTTCACGCGTTTGTTACTTCCAGACTAGATTACTGCAACTCCTTATTATCAGGCTGCTCTAATAAGTCTCTTAAGTCCCTCCAGTTGATCCAGAATGCTGCAGCTCGTGTACTCACAAAAACTAAGAAAAGAGATCACATGACTCCTGTATTAGCTGCTCTGCACTGGCTCCCTGTAAAATCAAGAATCACATTTAAAATGCTTCTCCTCACCTACAAAGCCTTGATTGGTGATGCACCATCATATCTTAAGGAGCTTGTAGTACCATATTACCCCACTAGAGAGCTGCGCTCACTAAATGCGGGGCTACTCGTGGTTCCTAGAGTCCTAAAAAGTAGGATGGGAGCCAGAACCGTCAGTTATCAAGCTCCTCTTTTATGGAACCAGCTTCCACTTTCAGTCCAGGAGGCAGACACAGTCACCTCATTCAAGAATAGACTTAAGACTTTCCTCTTTAATAGTCCTTATAGTTAGGGCTGAATCAGGTTTGTCCTGGTCGAGCCCCTTGATATGCTGCTATAGGCTTATAGGCTGCTGGGGGATGTTTTAGGATACACTGAGCACCTCTCTCCTCTTCTCTCTCTCCTTATGGATGAATTTACATCTCTCCATTGCACCTTATTAACTCTGCTTCCTCCCCGGAGTCGTTGTGACTTCACGTCTCATAGGGTCCATTGGACCTGGAGGTGTCTGATGCTGGTGAGCCGGCCTCCCATTGGCCCTGCTGATGCCCCGCCCCCTCCTCTCTACCTCCTTCTGTTTCATGGATTGGAGTTCCATTCATACATTGTCATATTCATGTAATGTGTTTATGTAACTCTGTAACTCTGTTCATCTGGTCACATGACATCTATTCTTCTGTCCATCCGGGGAGAGGGATCCTCCTCTGTTGCTCTCCTGAAGGTTTCTTCCCTTTTTTCCCTGTCAAAGGTTATTTTTGGGGAGTTTTTCCTGATCCGATGTGAGGTCAAAGGTCAGGGATGTCGTATGTGTACAGATTGTAAAGCCCTCTGAGGCAAATTTGTAATTTGTGATATTGGGCTATACAAAATAAACTGAATTGAATTGAATTGAATTGAATTGAAATTGAATTGCATTGAAAATGCATGGAGGTGATGTGTGATGTTCTGCATGCAACATGAAGACAAAGGGTTAAAACTAAAGTCTTTGGGACTCTGACAGTCAAGGTGAGTTCCTCACTGCTGCATCAGCCATCTGCCTCTGTCACACACACACACACACACACACACACACACGCACACACACGCACACACACGCACACACACACACACACACGCACACAGCCTTCAGGTGACCTTCACTCTGAAGCTGCTCGGCTCCAGAATAGCACTGCAGCATTGCTCTGCACAAGGAGGCCGACAACCGTCCATCAACGAGGTACTGACGTGTGTGTGTGTGTGTGTGTGTGTGTGTGTGTGTGTGTGGTTTACAGGAGGAAGACTGTATCCTCAGATACTTTCAAATAGAGATGCAGCTCTTGCCCTATTTCAGTGCAGAGTGGAGATAAATAGAAATCAGAAGGTTACGCAACAACAAACATGACCCAGATAACGGTCACTCAGATTCTTGTTGACACATTCCTGAGAACACCTTATTATGAATGGAGCTTTTTACAATTAAAACATGTGTGATATGTTGATATTATTATATCTCAGTTTTTGAAGACAAAACATAAACCAATTAGTTAATAGTTTGTAAAGCTGTTAACGAGATGCCAAGAAAAGAAAAGCCCCACATTTCTGGTTAGAAGGTGAAAGACAGCTGTGGTAGAGACCTGTCAATCACCTTGTAGCCCCGCCCTAAAGCATCCCCTGCTTTATGGTCTGTTTGACTCTAAATGACCATAATTTACTAAATGAACATCATTCTGTATTGAAGAAGACTTGAAACTAGAGATTGAGACCAAAAACTCATGTTTACAATGTTTACTGAGGGAATAAATCAAGAGAAGTAGAGTCATTTATATAGACTTCTATACAACCAGAGGAGTCGCCCCCTGGTGGTCAGGAGAGAGAATGCAGCTTTAACACATGAAGCATAGACTTCTATACAACCAGAGGAGTCACCCCCTGGTGGTCAGGAGAGAGAATGCAGCCATAACACATGAAGCATAGACTTCTATACAACCAGAGGAGTCGCCCCCTGGTGGTCAGGAGAGAGAATGCAGCTTTAACACATGAAGCATAGACTTCTATACAACCAGAGGAGTCGCCCCCTGGTGGTCAGGAGAGAGAATGCAGCTTTAACACATGAAGCATAGACTTCTATACAACCAGAGGAGTCGCCCCCTGGTGGTCAGGAGAGAGAATGCAGCCATAACACATGAAGCATAGACTTCTATACAACCAGAGGAGTCGCCCCCTGGTGGTCAGGAGAGAGAATGCAGCTTTAACACATGAAGCATAGACTTCTATACAACCAGAGGAGTCGCCCCCTGGTGGTCAGGAGAGAGAATGCAGCTTTAACACATGAAGCATAGACTTCTATACAACCAGAGGAGTCGCCCCCTGGTGGTCAGGAGAGAGAATGCAGCTTTAACACATGAAGCTTAGACTTCTATACAACCAGAGGAGTCGCCCCCTGGTGGTCAGGAGAGAGAATGCAGCTTTAACACATGAAGCATAGACTTCTATACAACCAGAGGAGTCGCCCCCTGGTGGTCAGGAGAGAGAATGCAGCTTTAACAGAGGAAGCATAGACTTCTATACAACCAGAGGAGTCGCCCCCTGGTGGTCAGGAGAGAGAATGCAGCTTTAACACATGAAGCATAGACTTCTATACAACCAGAGGAGTCGCCCCCTGGTGGTCAGGAGAGAGAATGCAGCTTTAACACATGAAGCACAGACTTCTATACAACCAGAGGAGTCGCCCCCTGGTGGTCAGGAGAGAGAATGCAGCTTTAACACATGAAGCATAGACTTCTATACAACCAGAGGAGTCGCCCCCTGGTGGTCAGGAGAGAGAATGCAGCTTTAACACATGAAGCACAGACTTCTATACAACCAGAGGAGTCGCCCCCTGATGGTCAATGCAGTGTTTATCGTGTGTTTCTTGCTCACCTCGGTAATGAGAAAGACGGGTTGCTGTACCAGCTGCTCCCCAGCTGCGAACACCCCCGTCCTCTGGGCGGCGTGTTGTCCGACCCGCTGCTCAGCCTTTCGCTGGACGGGGCTCGCGTGGCGTCCGAGTCCCCCGTCATGGTGAAGATGGAATCGGAGATGCTGGGCCTCTCGTCGTGGGCCAGCGGGGCGAAGCTGAGCTGCACGATCTGCCTGGCGCTCTGGCAGACCGGTCCGTGGATGGCAGGGGTGAGTGTGGGCAGGTCAAAGGTCAGGACGGTTTGGGTGCTGGAGGTCAGCAGCTCCTCGCTGTCCAGGCTGTTGTACGATGTGCCTTTAGCCCGGTGAGACTCCATGATGCTCTCAAAGTGGCGGCTGAAGGTGTCCTCCGCCGCGCAGCGAGGACCGGAGACCAAGATGGGGGACTTCAGGGCCGGGTGGTGGTTGTCAAAAAACGTTTCCATTGGTCTGGACAGAGATGGAGGGTTTTAGAAACACTGAAACGACACGGACGTGTACGTAAAGAAAAGATTGAATGTGCAAAGAAGCATCGAGAGCACTGGATCCCAACGGGGTCCACCAGAGATCACAGGGGTCAAAACTAACTAGACTAGCACAACAAATTAATTATACAAAGGTCTGTACATGCAACTATTTAAAAATATGTTTTATTTCCCCGGAAGCATCCCCTGCTTCATGGTCTGTTTGACTCTAAATGACCATAATTTACTAAATGAGCATAGACTTCTATACAACCGGAGGAGTCGCCCCCTGGTGGTCAGGAGAGAGAATGCAGCTTTAACACATGAAGCATAGACTTCTATACAACCAGAGGAGTGGTGGTCAGGAGAGAGAATGCAGCTTTAACACATGAAGCATAGACTTCTATACAACCGAATGAGAATGCACATCACTCGGTGGAACCGGAGGTTGCCGCCTGGTTGGGAACCACGGATCTGGACTAAAGGACTAAAGACCGGATATGCTGACCAGCCACCGAACCTGTTTACAAGCTACTCGAGGAGAATTATAAACCCGCTTCACGCTGTGATTTCACGTTTCACCTCTTCAGCAGGTGTCCAAACACCTGCGGCTCCTCCTGAGCGGCATGCTGCTGCTTCCTGTTGTCTCCTTGCATCCTCACACTGGCCCAGCTCACCATTTCTTCCTCCTCCTCCTCCTCCTCCTCCTCCTCCTCCTCCTCCTCCTCCTCATCTCCCTCCTCCTCCACCCTCCTCTCCGGACCCCCCAGCGGGCTGCTGCCCGTCCCCGAGGTGCCCTGCACGCTGCGGTTGCTCCCGAAGGCGGAGTCGGCGTCGTCCTGCTCGGCCAGCAGCAGCACTTCGTCGATGTCCGTCTCCCGGTAGCAGCGCAGCGGGACGGCGTCCAGGTCGGTCTCCGAGTACTTCAGCGTGCGGCGAATGATGCCGGTTTTGGGCGAAGTGCCGACGGCGGCCGGAGGAGGGGTCACCAGCTCGACCTCCACGTGCTGCACCTCGTGGTCGGCAGAGAGCAGCAGAGGGAGGGAGGACGGGGGAGTCGGGGTGGGAGACTCGCTGGAGGTACCGCTGGGGGGAGCGGTGGAGGTCTCCAGGGCGTCTGCAGACGGAGAAACACGGACACGTGACCGGCTATATTTGATCAGTCCCTGAAACATATCTAGATCATTCGCTTGCTCTAATTGGTCCAGAACCAGAATTAAGAGTTTGAAACTTTAATACTATTTTGGATCCGACCAAAACGTCCATTGAGTATCAAAAGATTATCTTTTGGTATTTTCTTTTAGAAGAGAGGAAACGGGTGGAGGAAGAGATGGTATGATATGTCATACGCCACAAACACTAAGATAACACTAATCAAATGTGTATCCTAAAGGTTCTAAATATTGCAACCAAGATGTAAATAATAGAGAAATGGATAATCACTTAGTTGTGAAATGATTATCTCCTCCGTCTTATTTCATTTAAGTTTCTTTTGTCTTTTATTTAGGAGTTTTAATTCCCTAATAAGGTGTTAATATTTAAAAACGGGGTCATGAGTATGAACTTTCCTTAAAAAAGACTTGACTCACTATCTCCCACTGAAATAATTATATGTACTGTATATATATATATATATATATATATATATATATGTGCTCTCACTTTTCTCCCCCCTGCTAGCGGCCTCCTCAGCAGGGGTCCCAAATAAGAACTCCCACTTGGCTCGAGCGATCCTCTGACAATGGAGCGACGGCACCGGCGCTGCACAGCCGCTGTCCGTCTGAAAGACACACACAGAGACATGCTAGGAGGCTAGCTAGCCACCATGAACAGGAAGAGTTGGACATGTTGGGAAATATGCTTATTCCCCCAGGGGGGGGGGGGGGGGTTGGCTTAGCTTAGCATAAACACTGGACGCAGGGGCAAACCGCTAGCATTGTTCTCTACAAAGTACATCCAACACATTTGAAGCTTCACTGGGGGGCTACGTTCAGTTTTTATGCTAAGCTAAGCTAATTGTCTCCTGGTTGTAGCTTAAGATCAATCAATTTATTTTATCAATCGCTTGGCAAGAAAGCGGATGATTGTATTTCCTTAAAAGTTTGATAGATTTAGTTTGTTTCATTCATTCCAAATAGTTCTCAATAAAGACAAGGTCTCTGTGAATAGGAAGCTAGAGCCAGTCAGTTAGCTTAGCATAAAGACTGGATGCAGGGGGAACTCGGCTACTTTGTCAACAATCAATGCGTTATTCAATACAACTACAGACACCTTTAAAGTTTCATACTAGTGTTTGACAAGGAGTTGGGGGCTGCTTCAAATTGTTATGCTAAGCTAAGCTAATTACCTCCTGGTTTTTAGCTCAATAGCAATCGATTTATTGCAAGAAAGTGGATGATTGTATTTCTTTACATTTGATAGATCTAGGGTAAGTTTCAACTCAATTTCATTCAAAATAGTAGAAGGTCTGCTATAAATTAAACTGACAATGAGCAGTTGACTAATTGATGCTACTGTCTGTGAATATGAAGCTACACCCAGTAGGTGGTTAGCTTAGCTTAGCATAAAGACTGGAAGAAGGGGGACAAATACTCCTACCAACACATTTAAAGCTCAGAAATTAACATGTTATATCCAATTATCATATCAAAAACAAATTAAAAAACAACAATTTCATTGTATTGTATTGTTGTTATTGTTGCTGTGAGCAGAGATGCTGCACAGACGTAGCATAATGAGCATATTTATATAGAGAGTGCTAAGCTAGCTGTGACCTCCCATTTCCAGTCTTTATGCTAAGCTAGGCTAACAGCTGACTGTCTCCAGCTCCATATCGAACTCTTGGAATGAATTGAATATTTCCCAAAATGCCAGAATACTCTTTGACTCTAAAGTCTAAATTATAAAAAACAAACAGTTCTGAAAACAAAGCGTGTGCTTTGTGCCCACCTGTATTCCTGAGGTGGCGGCGCCGGTCTCGTTGCTCTGGTGACTGGACTGACTGGACTCGGGGGACACGCAGTCCCTGTCCCCCAAGCTGCCCGTCACCCCGCTGGAGCTCCGCGAGGACGACCCTCCCATCGCTCCGTTCTGCTCCGCCTCCGCCGGTTCCTCCGCCCTCTCCTGCTCCGCCTCGTATCCCTCCGCCTCGTCGCCCCGACCTCCTTCCTCCTCGCAGCCCTCGTCCTCCTCGGGAGAGTCGAGCGCCACCGGCCCCAGGAGCAGGATCTCTCTCCGCCTCTGCTCCGCTCGTTTCTGTTGGGCGGCGGTGGGACTGAGCGGCCTGCGACGGGGATCGGGTTGACGATCGGGAGTTTGATCGTTGCCGGACCCGAATCCGGCCTCGGGGCTCGGCCTCGGGCCGTTCTCCAGCTGGTTCCCCCACTGCTGCCTGGAGGTCCAGCTGACCGGCGCCGCCTCAACACTCTGATTGATGAAGAGCCTGCGGGCGAGCTCGGTGCAGTCGCCTCGCTCGAAACAGCTCAGGTCTCCCCTCTTGTCCGGGCTCGGGCACCAGGAGTCCCTGGCGTACTGCGGGAGCTGCCGGCGATGCAGCGTCGGGGTGTCCGGTGCTCGGAGCTCTGCTTGGAATAACCTGGGGTCCCTCATGGGAGAGCTGAGCTCAGTCGGGGGGTGAGAGGGACGGAAAACACGTGAAGGAATGGCGTGGGAACCCGTCAAGCTCTGGCGCTGGCACTTCTGAACGCAGTCCTCCTGGTGCGTTCGGTAACCTGCGTGGGAGTTTGTTTCGTGCGATGTCAAGATCGAGCTTTCAGGCCGGTGAGAGTCGGCGCTGTCTGTTGCTGGCGTGTGTTGGTTGTTTAAAGGGATGTTCATCTTCAGCGTTTGTGCGTTCGGAGCCGAGTTGTGAAATTCTCCGCTGGGAGCGCCTAAAGCGTTGTGCAACGAGGACCTTCTGGCCTCTGTGAAAATGGAGGATACTTTGGTGGCCTCCTCAGCCGGCCTGCGGGTGACGTCAGGGCTTTGAGCCGGAGAGGAGGATTTGCTGTCACTCAACTGGTTCAAGCCCTGAACTACATTATTGCCAAGTTGGAGGAGTGCTCCCTGTGGTGAGGTGCTGGACCTGTGAACATGTCTTTTGACGGCTGGACTTCCAGCCACAGACCAGAGAAGAGGACTCTGGGACTCGACGCGGGACTGGGAGGATAGCTGGTCTGACGCCGGGCTCCGGGGCAGCCCGCAAACAGCCTGGCTCCAATCTGGGAAGTGGTCTTTGAGGTTTACGCTGATGTTCTGACGCTGAACGGGCGACCCGGCCCAGGACTGACAGCGCGGCTGCTGGTTGTAGCGTGAGGACGAGGCTTGCTCGAGTGCGTGGGCGAGTTTGATCCGCAGTAGAGGGGAGCCGAACTCCTCCACGGCCCTCTGGGTAGCTGCCCTGCCGATGGGGTCCAAGGACGGTTGGCGAACTCCGGGAGTCTGCCGGCGACTCCCCGGAGATCGGAAAGTCAGCTTGGGACTGGAGCTGCACGATGAATCGGGACTCCCGAACCAAACCGGGTCGCTGAGCCTTTTGCGAAAGTGAGATGGCGTGGATCTTTCCTCCCGGGTCCCCCGCTCGCACAGAGAGCTGCGCGGGCTGTCCAACGTCTTCACGTTGGCCTTCTCGATGTAACTGAAGGTGACCACCGACCGCGTGCCGTCGGCGACCACCTGCTCTTCGAACCCGCGGCAGCACGGGGGCGTGTGAGGGACGCTGACCTTTCCAGAAGAGGGCATCGTCAGTGGAGAGTGGACGGCGGACGCCCCATCACAGGGTGCACTCCGGTGCTTGGCAACTGCCGGGGAGCCGCCGGCCGGCTGCCGCTGGAGGCCGCTTGCAGAAGGAGAGCGGTCCTGAACCAGACGGTGAGCCGAGGAGGGCTTGGCGACGGCCGTCTGGCTCACTAGCTGAGACAGGAGCTCCGCTGGGTCGTCCTGAACCGAACGCCCCTGAGCAACACCTTCCTTCCCTCCGCTCTGATCCGGGGCAGACCTCACTTCCACATACAGATGAAGGACTTTCCCAGGCTGGGACATGGCACCTCCTCCCTGCCCGAAATGAGGACAAGAAATGGAGCAGAGAGATAGAGAGAGAAACTAAAGCTCTTCCTCTTTTATTTGTTTGTTTATTCTCCGCTGGTGGTTTCTGCCCGTCAGTTTATTTTTAGGCGGTCTTTCTTCTCCCTCCCGGAGCATCTGTGTGCAGAGCAGAGACTCTCAGGCTGAACGGCCAGAGGACAAACATGCCCGAGGGACGCCGCCAACTGCTCCCTTCGCTTCATACCTGCGGATAAGAAATAAACAAAAAAAGGAGGATCTATTATCTTTCGTGTCCTCGAGTGGCGGCAGACACGTAGACAGGATATTCCAGTTTATGTGAATCACGCTTCAACTTGTTAGTGGTGTTCATCTTATCTGTCGACAGCACGTCCACCGCAGATTAAAGACTAGCTTTTAACTCTTTATTACAGTGAATATACTAATACAACATGATTAAACACGTTATTACAGTAAATATACTAATACAACATGATTAAACACATTATTACAGTGAATATACTAATACAACATGATTAAACACATTATTACAGTGAATATACTAATACAACATGATTAAACACATTATTACAGTAAATATACTAATACAACATGATTAAACACATTATTACAGTGAATATACTAATACAACAACATGTTATTACAGTGAATATACTAATACAACAACATGTTATTACAGTGAATATACTAATACAACAACATGTTATTACAGTAAATATACTAATACAACATGATTAAACATGTTATTATAGTGAATATACTAATACAACATGATTAAACACGTTATTACAGTGAATATACTAATACAACATGATTAAACATGTTATTACAGTGAATATACTAATACAACATGATTAAACACGTTATTACAGTGAATATACTAATACAACATGATTAAACACACTAATACAACATGATTAAACACACTAATACAACATGATTAAACACACTAATACAACATGATTAAACACATTATTACAGTAAATATACTAATACAACATGATTAAACACACTAATACAACATGATTAAACATGTTATTACAGTGAATAGAGTAATAAAACATGATGTAACACTTTATTTGATGTTTAATATAATCTTTATAGTATCTTTTGTCTGTGGGATGGTAACATTTGTAATACTGAATTCCTTTTGCACAGATCTATAATTGCACATACAGTGTTCTTCATTTATTTATTGTGTTTCCTTTGTGAACAAATAACAGATCAGAACACTTCCTCCAACATCAGCTCCAAACTCTTCCCACAGAAACGTCTTTATTAATATCTTCTACATCTTTTGAGATGAAAACTCTCCAACTGTCAGCGTTCGGTTTGGCTCCAACAACCGAAACACGGACGCCTCTCGGGGAGGACGGAGAGCTCCATCCACAGCCACAGCCGGCGGCCGCCACACGGAGAGAACGTGTGCGTTGAAGACGGAAGTTCACGGAACAAGGGAGGACTTGTGAGAGAGCTGGAACCAGCGACTTCCTGTTCCTGTTAGTCGATGGGCAGGTGGCTCCTTAGCTCCTCCCACTAGTGTGTGAATGGGTGAGTGATGTCATTCAGTGTTAAAGAGCTTTGAGTGAGAAATACAAGTACACGTCCATTTAACGTTTACGAGGAAAACAAACGTCACGGCGTGGAGTTAAATAGAACTGTGGAAGGTTCATCGTACACGTGAGTTATGGACTCTGGAACCGAGGACGTCCATGACACGTGAGAAAGGTCAAAGAGTTCAGATCCTCTTTACTGAGTGAACGTGGAGGGAATTTAAAAAAGAGTCTTTTTGTCTCTCCGTCCTCACTGAGCTCATGGACACAGGCTCTGGTCTAGGGGCCCAAAGGGGACCAAAGGGGGACCAAAGGGGACCAAAGGGGCCCAAATGGGACCAAAGGGGGACCAAAGGGGCCCAAAGGGGGCCCAAAGGGGACCAAAGGGGCCCAAAGGGGGACCAAAGGGGCCCAAATGGGACCAAAGGGGGACCAAAGGGGCCCAAAGGGGGCCCAAAGGGGACCAAAGGGGCCCAAATGGGACCAAAGGGGACCAAAGGGGCCCAAAGGGGGACCAAAGGGGACCAAAGGGGACCAGGGCCCCCTGGCCTTCACTTACAGACTGTCACTCAAAGAGACGTCTACCAACCAAGAAGAGACACATCACACTCTATGTTTAATATTAGTTAATCACGATCTATGTTTAATATTAGTTACATCACACTCTATGTTTAATATTAGTTACATCACACTCTATGTTTAATATTAGTTACATCACACTCTATGTTTAATATTAGTTACATCACACTCTATGTTTAATATTAGTTAATCACGCTCTATGTTTAATATTAGTTAATCACGCTCTATGTTTAATATTAGTTACATCACGCTCTATGTTTAATATTAGTTAATCACACTCTATGTTTAATATTAGTTAATCACACTCTATGTTTAATATTAGTTACATCACACTCTATGTTTAATATTAGTTACATCACACTCTATGTTTAATATTAGTTAATCACGCTCTATGTTTAATATTAGTTACATCACACTCTATGTTTAATATTAGTTACATCACACTCTATGTTTAATATTAGTTACATCACACTCTATGTTTAATATTAGTTACATCACACTCTATGTTTAATATTAGTTAATCACACTCTATGTTTAATATTAGTTACATCACACTCTATGTTTAATATTAGTTAATCACACTCTATGTTTAATATTAGTTACATCACACTCTATGTTTAATATTAGTTACATCACACTCTATGTTTAATATTAGTTAATCACGCTCTATGTTTAATATTAGTTAATCACGCTCTATGTTTAATATTAGTTACATCACACTCTATGTTTAATATTAGTTAATCACACTCTATGTTTAATATTAGTTACATCACACTCTATGTTTAATATTAGTTACATCACACTCTATGTTTAATATTAGTTACATCACACTCTATGTTTAATATTAGTTAATCACGCTCTTGTTGGTGTAATATTAGTTAATCACATTCTATATTGGTGTAATATTAGTTAATCACTCTTGTTGGTGTAATATTAGTTAATCACTCTTGTTGGTGTAATATTAGTTAATCACATTCTATATTGGTGTAATATTAGTTAATCACATTCTATATTGGTGTAATATTAGTTAATCACATTCTATATTGGTGTAATATTAGTTAATCACTCTTGTTGGTGTAATATTAGTTAATCACATTCTATATTGGTGTAATATTAGTTAATCACTCTTGTTGGTGTAATATTAGTTAATCACATTCTATATTGGTGTAATATTAGTTAATCACATTCTATATTGGTGTAATATTAGTTAATCACTCTTGTTGGTGTAATATTAGTTAATCACTCTTGTTGGTGTAATATTAGTTAATCACATTCTATATTGGTGTAATATTAGTTAATCACATTCTATATTGGTGTAATATTAGTTAATCACTCTTGTTGGTGTAATATTAGTTAATCACTCTTGTTGGTGCAGCCCAGGAGAAGCCGAGCGGCTCTCAGCTGTTCGTGTCCTCGCTGCTCTGCAACTCCTCCGTTCACCAACTTGCTTGCGAGCTTAAGAATAAGTGTGAATTCTGCATGAATGCTCCTCGTGTGGCGATAACGTTCCTGTTTCCACTCAGGCTATTTTTAGTTGTGTTGTTGGAGACTTAAAGTGAGGAAATGTGCCTAAAAGACAAATATGCTAAAAAGGACTCACTGAGAATGTGATCGAGCTAAATAAAATGTTTTCTTGAGATTTCTGCATTTGATTTATCGGACAACAAAGATTAAAGAGAGTATTTTACTTTCTGAAAACCTGCTTTACAGGTTTAGTTTCAGCTTTGGGTGGATGTGTCTCAAATGAATGGAGACCCACTGTTACGCAACACAACTCTACCAACTTAAAACTCTAACTGATGCGTTAGTTTTGTGTTAATAAGATCAGATCTTATCTTCATCACTTATAATTATAATAATAATGAAGTATTCAGCACATTGTTGATCCCAACCGTAAACTGAGAGCTCACATGGCCACACAAATAAAGACCTGCAGTCCCTCGTTTCACACGCCTCATTCATGCCTTCACACCCACCCACACAGACCCACACAGGACACTGAGGACCCCCCACCCCCCACACCCCATCCACGAGACACCCGTTTCACAACTCTAACGACATGCACAGCTGGAGCATCTGCATCGTGGAGCAGAGTGGTGGTTTCTCCAGCTCGACCCCCGAGCCGGCAGCAGTGAGACACACCGACAGCTACACAACGAAGGACGCACACACACACTCCCTCACACTCCTCCTCATGCAGGATTCACACCTCCCACATGGTTTCTCTTGGCTCAGCCTTTTTCTGCCAGTCCTCTGTTCCTTCCCTCTCATCTTCCTTCCCTCTCACCTTCCTTCCTTCCTTCCTTCCTTCCTTCCTTCCTTCCTTCCTTCCTTCCTTCCTTCCTTCCTTCCTTCCTCCTTTCACATACATGCGGTGTGGAGTCGTCAAGGAAGGAAGACAGAGGGGGAAATGTTTAAAGGTACAAACTGGACCCGTTTTCATTTGGGAGGCACGTCTTCTTTTTTTTAGTACGTCTTTTTAGCTGCATTCTCTCTCCTGACCACCAGGGGGCGACTCCTCTGGTGTTTTTTATTGAGGTGAAACCAAAATTCAAAGAAAGTCTGCCAGAACTACACAATGTGGACACAACAATAACAGTACTTTGTGTACTTTTGGTTTAACAACATTCAGATGTTACGTAACGTCTATATTTGGTACATATAGCAACGTCAGCTTCATGTCATTTTGTGGCAGTTTGTAAATAATTCAATAGATTCTATAGCTCCTTCATGAGAGTCAATGCATTTCTGATTATATAAAATTAAAGGTATTCAGTAAAAAAAGGAGCAAGAAAAAACTAAAATAGTGACATATAGGGTTTATAGGGTCTTAAGACATCATCCCTCTCACTCCACTGAAATATTAAAGAGGAGCATGGAAGCACAAACAACTCTGTTTTCACTCTCACATGAACGTACATGTTGACTCAACATCCACACCAGCTGGAGGACTTCATGAATATAAAACCTCTGATTACCGAAGGTCTTTACACACAATGTTGATGTTAAACATCTTAAATCACAAAATGGAACATTTAGAGCATCTCGTCCCCGACTCAGTGAGATTGTGCAGAGAGTAAAATGATAAATGTTTCCTTGCACAGCAGAAACTGAGACTCTGATCGTGGCTGCAGGTTTTTTTCGGCGCCACCTCCACTAACAGGTACACGGAAAAAATAGATTTCTGTCTGAGAGGACATTATGTTACGTGTTGTCCATAATTTATCCATAAAATGCGTTTATGTCACTTGAATGAAAGATTGATTGTGATGCCAAGTCTCCAGTAATATATTATTAAATTACACAATTAAATGGCATAATCTAATACAGCGAAGAAGAATTATTGCTTTAAACGCGTCTCGGGCGGTGAACATCAATCACAAAGGTCACTGGCAGATTTCAAAAGCTGCGGCTAGCTAGTGAATCAAGCTAACGGTACCCTATGAGTTGGTTTAAAACAACTTTTGTTGTTGTTTTGGCTTCAGGTTGCTTGTGTAAATAAATTAAAATAACTCATTCAGGCCACCTTCTTTAAATAGAGGTCGACTGCTCGAATTAATTAAAGTGATGTAATTACTATTCAGCTGCAGAGGGCACGACAGCGTGAAAAGAAAAGGACACAGGAGGGAGCCAGAGAAAGAGACATCATCAGAGGTGAAAGGTCAAATGCTAACAGGCACAGATACAGAGACGTAGCCACAGAATGTCCCACATTATGGACAATAAACACACATTAAAGGAACTATTTGGTGTTATTCTTATCGTCAACAAATCCAAAGCCCCCTGGTGGTCAGTAGAGAGAATGCAGCTTTAACACATGAAGCATAGACTTCTATACAACCAGAGGAGTCGCCCCCTGGTGGTCAGTAGAGAGAATGCAGCTTTAACACATGAAGCATAGACTTCTATACAACCAGAGGAGTCGCCCCCTGGTGGTCAGGAGAAAGAATGCAGCTTTAACACATGAAGCATAGACTTCTATACAACCAGAGGAGTCGCCCCCTGGTGGTCAGTAGAGAGAATGCAGCTTTAACACATGAAGCATAGACTTCTATACAACCAGAGGAGTCGCCCCCTGGTGGTAAGTAGAGAGAATGCAGCTCTAACACATGAAGCATAGACTTCTATACAACCAGAGGAGTCGCCCCCTGGTGGTCAGTAGAGAGAATGCAGCTTTAACACATGAAGCATAGACTTCTATACAACCAGAGGAGTCGCCCCCTGGTGGTCAGTAGAGAGAATGCAGCTCTAACACATGAAGCATAGACTTCTATACAACCAGAGGAGTCGCCCCCTGGTGGTCAGGAGAGAGAATGCAGCTTTAACACATGAAGCATAGACTTCTATACAACCAGAGGAGTCGCCCCCTGGTGGTCAGTAGAGAGAATGCCGCTTTAACACATGAAGCATAGACTTCTATACAA
Source organism: Cyclopterus lumpus (assembly GCF_009769545.1). Classification (NCBI taxonomy): domain Eukaryota; kingdom Metazoa; phylum Chordata; class Actinopteri; order Perciformes; family Cyclopteridae; genus Cyclopterus; species Cyclopterus lumpus. Next base: position 17,666,700 of record NC_046984.1, on the reverse strand, counting down.
CCAGAGGAGTCTCCCTCAGTTGTTATCCTTTGACCTCTACTTTGCCCTCGTTCATCTTAATAAAGGCACTCAGCCTCCTCCAGTGTTGAGGAGTAACAACATCTGCTCGTCAGGCCCTCAAAGACCGAAAGCTGGCAGCTAAAGCAGCTTAAATCTATTAATACCTTCAGTTTGGAGAAGTTTCACGGTGACGTCAAACGCTCAAAGTGTGTTTCCACAAAGCACCAAAGTCAACCGTTTCCCCCCGTGTGAGGTCAAACAGGTGGAGGTCAAACAGGTGGAGGTCAAACAGGTCAAACAGGTGGAGGTCAAACAGGTCAAACAGGTGGAGGTCAAACAGGTCAAACAGGTCAAACAGGTCAAACAGGTCAAACAGGTGGAGGTCAAACAGGTCAAACAGGTGGAGGTGACAGGCTCCGCCCCCTCCCTGCAGACTGCACCAAGCAGCACCGAGCCAGCTTTCAACGAACGGCCGGGTCAGCACTCCTGAGGCTGATGACATCACGGCCGCCGCACTTCTTCAGACAAACAACGTTCGGGACAATCGCATTAACAGATTACGTGGAGTGGCTCCATCGTCAATAACGATGTTCCGGGTGATCAACGGCCCTCGTTGGTTGAAGGGGTTTTCAAAATGAACTCCCAGGTGAGAAGGATCTCCCACTTCTTTCAATCTGACTGGTTTCAACTGGTTCCAGCGTCTCCAATGTGATTTAAATCATTGTTAATTCATTTATTGTCTTGTTCTTCTTTTAATTAATTAATAATGACATTTTGCTCATTTAGATATTTTATTGTATTTCATTTGTTTCTTTTAAAAGATTTGACTATTTTCTTGATATTTGTTAGTCATGGGTTTTTCTGTACTGTGTTAAAACTAACTTTTAATCACTAAATTCTCACACATTTATACAAACCTTTAGATTAATTGTCATTAAATTGGTTAATTTCCCCTTTTTCTCTAATTAGTTCTTATAATTAGCTACAGTACAATAGTTCTAGTGTATCACTACTAGTAGTACTAGTCCTCCATTACTACAACAAACCTCAATATGTCAAAGTAAGATTCAAGCCACGAAGACACACAGTTATTATCAACTGTTCTCTATCTCTATAAATATTAAATACCAGTCAAATCTTCTGTATTTTCCACCATTCAACGAGCGGTTCTGACCCAAAACACTGGAATCGTCCCGCTTTACAGCAGCTTATTGCTTTTATCTTTTTAACCCGAATGAAAACAGTCAAACATTCTGCATTCCTGAGACACGGCGAGCATCAGAACAAAAATCAATCACTGGCAAGGAAACGTTCCCAAGACTGAAGCCCGGACGCCCCCACACACACACACAGGGGGGGGGGGGGGAGAGAGGGATGAGGTGGTGAAGAGAGGGATGAGGTGGGGAGAGAGGGATGAGGTGGGGAGAGAAGGATGAGGTGGGGAGAGAGGGATGAGGTGGGAGAGAGGGATGAGGTGGGGAGAGAGGGATGAGGTGGGGAGAGAGGGATGAGGTGGTGAAGAGAGGGATGAGGTGGGGAGAGAGGGATGAGGTGGGGAGAGAGGGATGAGGTGGTGAAGAGAGGGATGAGGTGGGGAGAGAGGGATGAGGTGGGGAGAGAAGGATGAGGTGGGGAGAGAGGGATGAGGTGGGGAGAGAGGGATGAGGTGGGGAGAGAAGGATGAGGTGGGGAGAGAGGGATGAGGTGGGGAGAGAGGGATGAGGTGGTGAAGAGAGGGATGAGGTGGGGAGAGAGGGATGAGGTGGTGAAGAGAGGGATGAGGTGGGGAGAGAGGGATGAGGTGGGGAGAGAGGGATGAGGTGGTGAAGAGAGGGATGAGGTGGGGAGAGAGGGATGAGGTGGGGAGAGAGGGATGAGGTGGTGAAGAGAGGGATGAGGTGGGGAGAGAGGGATGAGGTGGTGAAGAGAGGGATGAGGTGGTGAAGAGAGGGATGAGGTGGGGAGAGAGGGATGAGGTGGTGAAGAGAGGGATGAGGTGTTGAAGAGAGGGATGAGGTGGGGAGAGAGGGATGAGGTGGTGAAGAGAGGGATGAGGTGGGGAGAGAGGGATGAGGTGGGGAGAGAGGGATGAGGTGGGGAGAGAGGGATGAGGTGGTGAAGAGAGGGATGAGGTGGGGAGAGAGGGATGAGGTGGGGAGAGAGGGATGAGGTGGTGAAGAGAGAGATGAGGTGGGGAGAGAGGGATGAAGTGGTGAAGAGAGGGACGAGGTGGGGAGAGAGGGATGAGGTGGGGAGAGAGGGATGAGGTGGTGAAGAGAGGGATGAGGTGGTGAAGAGAGGGATGAGGTGGGGAGAGAGGGATGAGGTGGGGAGAGAGGGATGAGGTGGGCAGAGAGGGATAAGGTGGTGAAGAGAGGGATGAGGTGGGGAGAGAGGGATGAGGTGGTGAAGAGAGGGATGAGGTGGGGAGAGAGGGATGAGGTGGGGAGAGAGGGATGAGGTGGTGAAGAGAGGGATGAGGTGGGGAGAGAGGGATGAGGTGGTGAAGAGAGGGATGAGGTGGGGAGAGAGGGATGAGGTGG
>NC_046984.1:17639157-17659157 GCF_009769545.1 Cyclopterus lumpus | reverse complement strand
CTTTTGTCACTTAAAGTATATTTTTAAACCAATATTGTGCACTTTTACTTAAATAAATGTGTTTCTTCCACCGCTGGTTTCATGACTAAATGGTTAAAAGTCAATAAATGAACGTTTCACAACGTGTTGCTGTACTTCGCCCACATGACAGTAATAATCATGTTTCTGCTCGTGTTCGTGCTCGTCTAGCCCGTCGACCTCGTTTCCTTCACCGGGGTATTTAAATGTGTTCATAATGTGCTATAATTCCTGCTATAAGCCACGTGGATGAGTCCGACTGCCGAGTGATGATGCAGAGATGCAGAGATGCAGAGATGCGGTTCAGTAGCTTGGTGGAGTCAGATGGGAGGCATTTATTTGTCTGTATTCACCATTCATTGGTTCATCTTTGGTGTTCTTTTACTTGTTTTCATGGAGTGATTACTGAACGGGCCCATTAACAACCAAACAATACAGAAATACAAAAAGAACAAAACAACCAAAAAGAGACACACAAAAATACAAAGAGATGCAACAAACTACAAAGAGACACAACAAACTACAAATATACACAACAAACTACAAAGAGATGCAAACAACTACAAAGAGATGCAAAAAACTACAACGAGATGCAAAACAACTACAAAGATACATAACAAACTACAAAGAGATGCAAACAACTACAAAGAGATGCAAAAAACTACAACGAGATGCAAAACAACTACAAAGATACATAACAAACTACAAAGAGATGCAAAAAACTACCAAGAGACACAACAAACTACAAAGAGATGCAAAACCACTAGAAAGAGAAACAAATAACTACAAAGAGATTCAACAAACTACAAAGAGACACAACAAACTACAAAGAGATGCAAAAAACTACAAAGAGACACAACAAACTACAAATATACACAACAAACTACAAAGAGATGCAAACAACTACAAAGAGATGCAAAAAACTACAACGAGATGCAAAACAACTACAAAGATACACAACAAACTACAAAGAGATGCAAAAAACTACCAAGAGACACAACAAACTACAAAGAGATGCAAAACCACTAGAAAGAGAAACAAATAACTACAAAGAGATTCAACAAACTACAAAGAGACACAACAAACTACAAAGAGATGCAAAAAACTACAAAGATACACAACAAACTACAAAGAGGTGCAAACAACTACCAAGAGACACAACAAACTACAAAGAGATGCAAAAAACTACAAAGATACACAACAAACTACAAAGAGGTGCAAACAACTACCAAGAGACACAACAAACTACAAAGAGATGCAAAAAACTACAAAGATACACAACAAACTACAAAGAGGTGCAAACAACTACCAAGAGACACAACAAACTACAAAGAGATACAAAAAACTACAACGAGATGCAAAACAACTACAAAGAGACACAACAAACTACAAAGAGATGCAAAACCACTATGAAGAGAAACAAATAACTACAAAGAGATGCAACAAACTACAAAGAGATGCAAAAAACTACAACGAGATGCAAAACAACTACAAAGAGACACAACAAACTACAAAGAGATGCAAAACCACTATAAAGAGAAACAAATGACCACAAAGAGATGCAACAAACTACAAAGAGACACAACAAACTACAACGAGATGCAAAAGAACTACAAAGAGACACAACAAACTACAAAGAGATGCAAAACCACTATAAAGAGAAACAAATAACTACAAAGAGATGCAACAAACTACAAAGAGACACAACAAACTACAAAGAGATGCAAACAACTACAAAGAGATGCAAAAAACTACAACGAGATGCAAAACAACTACAAAGATACACAACAAACTACAAAGAGATGCAAAAAACTACCAAGAGACACAACAAACTACAAAGAGATGCAAAACCACTAGAAAGAGAAACAAATAACTACAAAGAGATTCAACAAACTACAAAGAGACACAACAAACTACAAAGAGATGCAAAAAACTACAAAGATACACAACAAACTACAAAGAGATGCAAACAACTACCAAGAGACACAACAAACTACAAAGAGATGCAAAACCACTATAAAGAGAAACAAATAACTACAAAGAGATGCAAAAAACTACCAAGAGACACAACAAACTACAAAGAGATGCAAAACCACTAGAAAGAGAAACAAATAACTACAAAGAGATTCAACAAACTACAAAGAGACACAACAAACTACAAAGAGATGCAAAACCACTACAAAGAGACACAACAAACTACAAATATACACAACAAACTACAAAGAGATGCAAACAACTACAAAGAGATGCAAAAAACTACAACGAGATGCAAAACAACTACAAAGATACACAACAAACTACAAAGAGATGCAAAAAACTACCAAGAGACACAACAAACTACAAAGAGATGCAAAACCACTAGAAAGAGAAACAAATAACTACAAAGAGATTCAACAAACTACAAAGAGACACAACAAACTACAAAGAGATGCAAAAAACTACAAAGATACACAACAAACTACAAAGAGGTGCAAACAACTACCAAGAGACACAACAAACTACAAAGAAATGCAAAAAACTACAAAGATACACAACAAACTACAAAGAGGTGCAAACAACTACCAAGAGACACAACAAACTACAAAGAGATGCAAAAAACTACAAAGATACACAACAAACTACAAAGAGGTGCAAACAACTACCAAGAGACACAACAAACTACAAAGAGATACAAAAAACTACAACGAGATGCAAAACAACTACAAAGAGACACAACAAACTACAAAGAGATGCAAAACCACTATGAAGAGAAACAAATAACTACAAAGAGATGCAACAAACTACAAAGAGATGCAAAAAACTACAACGAGATGCAAAACAACTACAAAGAGACACAACAAACTACAAAGAGATGCAAAACCACTATAAAGAGAAACAAATGACCACAAAGAGATGCAACAAACTACAAAGAGACACAACAAACTACAACGAGATGCAAAAGAACTACAAAGAGACACAACAAACTACAAAGAGATGCAAAACCACTATAAAGAGAAACAAATAACTACAAAGAGATGCAACAAACTACAAAGAGACACAACAAACTACAAAGAGATGCAAACAACTACAAAGAGATGCAAAAAACTACAACGAGATGCAAAACAACTACAAAGATACACAACAAACTACAAAGAGATGCAAAAAACTACCAAGAGACACAACAAACTACAAAGAGATGCAAAACCACTAGAAAGAGAAACAAATAACTACAAAGAGATTCAACAAACTACAAAGAGACACAACAAACTACAAAGAGATGCAAAAAACTACAAAGATACACAACAAACTACAAAGAGATGCAAACAACTACCAAGAGACACAACAAACTACAAAGAGATGCAAAAAACTACAAAGATACACAACAAACTACAAAGAGGTGCAAACAACTACCAAGAGACACAACAAACTACAAAGAGATACAAAAAACTACAACGAGATGCAAAAAACTACCAAGAGACACAACAAACTACAAAGAGATGCAAAACCACTAGAAAGAGAAACAAATAACTACAAAGAGATTCAACAAACTACAAAGAGACACAACAAACTACAAAGAGATGCAAAAAACTACAAAGATACACAACAAACTACAAAGAGATGCAAAACCACTATAAAGAGAAACAAATAACTACCAAGAGATGCAACAAACTACAAAGAGACGCAACAAACTACAAAGAGATGCAAAAAACTACAAAGATACACAACAAACTACAAAGAGATGCAAACAACTACCAAGAGACACAACAAACTACAAAGAGGTGCAAACAACTACCAAGAGACACAACAAACTACAAAGAGATACAAAAAACTACAATGAGATGCAAAACAACTACAAAGAGACACAACAAACTACAAAGAGATGCAAAACCACTATAAAGAGAAACAAATGACTACAAAGAGATGCAACAAACTACAAAGAGACACAACAAACTACAACGAGATGCAAAACAACTACAAAGAGACACAACAAACTACAAAGAGATGCAAAACCACTATAAAGAGAAACAAATAACTACAAAGAGATGCAAAAAACTACCAAGAGACACAACAAACTACAAAGAGATACAAAACCACTATAAAGAGAAACAAATAACTACAAAGAGTTGCAAAACAACTACAAAGAGCCATAACAAACTACAAAGAGACACAAATGAACTACAAAGAGACACAACAAACTACAAAGAGATGCAAAAAACTACAAAGATACACAACAAACTACAAAGAGACGCAAACAACTACCAAGAGACACAACAAACTACAAAGAGACACAACAAACTACAAAGAGATGCAAAAGGGGCCCTTTGTCTCTAAATCTGTTTCTGTGCAACCGGATTTAAATTCCATACATGTTGACACGCACACATATATTACATAAATATTATATACATATATATATATAATAATAGTAATAAAGCGTCCTGCTCTCTGCTGACCCCTGCAGGCGGAGAAGGAGCAGAGTCCTCGTGGCAGGAAGTGGATCAGGGGGCAGCAGCAGGTCAGTGGGTGACAGGTCGTTCACTCTCGATACCTCCACTGCTCCTCTCCCCATGCAGAGGGGGCGGTCACGTGTTGCTGTCAATCAATCTGGAGGCCGTTTGGTTTGAGTTGAATGAAACTGGCATAAGGAGACATTTACACGCTGAGGAGCACCTGCATGCTTCGGCCAGCAGGAGGTGCTAAATCTCCATTCTTTAGTTTATAGCCTTCTAACTCTGGTGGACAGTAACTGTACATGTTCGATAGTAATAGTATAATTCTTACTTCTCTTACTCATACTTTAGGTATTGAGTCTAAAATACTTCGGCACTTTAACTTTTATGTGAATCTCAGCTTCACTGTGATGTTGTAAATCATTCCCATACTTAAATTAAACTTCTGTCATATACATATATATAAGTGTGTACATATATGTGTTCTCACTTTTAAGCAGACGCTTATCAGCATTCTGATCTTTGTAAATCTAGACGTGGACGTCGAGACTCGCAGGACGAACCTGTTTGTGAGCTCGTGGGACAACAGAACGTTTCCTCCACGCTGCTTCAGCTTTCTGCTGAGCAACGAGAAGCTGAAGCCCAGAGCGGCGCCACCTTCCTCCAGAGGCTGGAATATTAAGTTCAATTATGACCTTCTGTTCAAGAGCATGCATATTAACTTATATTATGACCTTCTGTTTCAAGAGCATGCACATTAACTTATATTATGAGCACATTTTCAAGAGCATGCATATTAACTTATAGTATGACCTTCTGTTTCAAGAGCATGCATATTAACTTATAGTATGACCACCTGTTCATGTCCGTCATTTGGTTCAATAAACTGCCTTTAAATCACGAAAAAATTGCACTTTTTTCATGATGTTGTTCCACTTTATTAATTTAACGTATGAAATTCAGCCCTAGAGAAAGCCAAGCTCGATAATGTTGCTCTGTACTGTTTTCACATTCCCCATTATATATATATATATAAATACGTATATATACAAATATACGTATTTATGCATACGTATTTATATTATATATGTATTTATATATATATACAGTATATACGTATTTATATATATATAAATACGTATATATACAAATATATATACGTATATATGCTGTATATACGTATATATATAAATACGTATATACACAAATATATATACGTATATATGCTGTATATACGTATATATATAAATACGTATATATACAAATATATATACGTATATATATATATAAATACGTATATATATATATATATATATATAAATACATATATATATATAATATAAATACGTATATACTGTATATAAATATGTATATATATATATACACGTATATATATATATATATAAATACATATATATATATATATAAATACGTATATACTGTATATATATATAAATACATATATAATATAAATACGTATATACTGTATATAAATACGTATATATACACGTATTTATATATATATATACGTATATATATATACGTATATATATATATACGTATATATATATATATATATGCCTTCATCACCTTGAGATCAGGTGATGAAGCAGGTCCTCCTCTCGTTGCCACACACACACCAGTTGCACAACGCACGGCGAACCCGCTCACACTTGGCACTTGACTGGATGACCTTTGACCCCGCTGATAATCCAGCTCCGTCCGTCACAACAGCGAGCAGACAGATGTGTGTGTGTGTGTGTGTGTGTGCAGCTGTGCGTTGTTACGCAACAGCTCACCTATAACGGCTGCAGACGTGATGCAAGTGAGCCTCTCCCCTTTGGCCCAGTTCGGCTGCAGCGCTCACAGAGAGCCTCATTGTGTGCGATAAGGAGCTCCTGCTGCATGTGTGCCCACAGGATGTGCATTAATATAAGGTTTAGCTGCACGTTAGTCACTTTTGTTTAATCTGCACATTCTTTTTTTTCCGGATTAATTCATCAATAAGATTCATCGGTGTATGAAATCAGTCAAACGCAGTCCAAGGTGACGTCTTCAAATGTTACGTTTTGGTCGGATCAAAAGTCCAAAACTCAAAGTTCAGTTAATTATTATATAAGAAAAACTTGCAGATATTCACATTTGGAACCTGAATAAAGCTTTAACTTGGGGTTTTTAATGGTGCATTATGGGGTTTATAAAAGTTATAAAATCTGTTAAACTGACTTTTAGAATAATATGTATTATACTATTGGATTTTAATTATTGATGCATTAATGTGTTCATCACTTTAATGCTCCATCTGGTAAAGATGGAGCTCATTTAATTAGCTTTAACTTATAATAAATATATATTATAATGTATTACTTGATTATATTCATAATCTAAATCTGCAAAGTAACTAAAGGTGTAAAATAAATGTAGTAAAAACAGTATGTAACATAAAATTAAAAAAACATGCAAACAAATCAGTTATTTATATTTAATAATTTAAAATAAAATAATAAAATACATCATTTAAAATCAAATGAACACGTGTTAAAGGTCAGAGTCCAGAGTGTCTGGGGTGATACTGGTGACCAGACTGGACTCACTGGTGATATGACGTCAGAGCCAAGCCCCGCCCCCTCCGCCTCCATCACTCCACGCTCGAGGAAACAGAACGTGCACTCAATGCGTCTGGTCAAGCCACGCGGGGACAGCGCGAGGAACCGGAAACCAACTGCGTTGACCTTCACAATTAAAGTTGGGACCGCTATCTATTTATCATTTCCATTTATTAATTTGCTGAAATGTCTTTAAGTCTTTTAATCCTTAAAATGACAGAAGAAAATGACAGAATATCAATGTGAATTTATTTGATCCCACAATTAGGTCTTCAAGTAGCTTGAGAAGCTGTCCCTACTATTTAGCATTTGTATTATATACATGTTTTATTTACAAAATAGTTTTCAATTATATTTTTACTAATTAATTTTGTAATAAAGTACAAAAATAATTAGTAAAAACACAATGTCAAAATTTGAGGATGAACGTTAAAGCCTATTGACCTTATTGACCTATGCAGAGTTCTTTTTACAGGGTACTATTAGATTAAATATAACTTTATGTTTTTGTTTGTTTGGCTATATCTCTGCACTATTGTTTTGTTTGCTTTTTCCCATCTCTGTCTCTCTATATATATATATATATATAAAATTGTGCCATATCTGAGCCCTATAATCTTGTTAACCTGAAGCGTTTGCTGCGTCACAGCTTTAATTCTGAAAGTCCCAAACCGGAAGCGCATCGCTTCTTCTTCCGCTAGCTTGCCGGCGGTGAGGAGGAGCGAGAGGCGGTGAGGAAGTGCGTCCTCCCCGGACTCCAACCGGCGACCATCCAGCTCCTGTCAGCTGGAGGAGATAAAGGAGCGGCGGTCCGGCTGTCAACCACCCGTCAGAAGGCCGGTGCGGCGCGGTCACATTTACGGGGAGAAACGTGGAAGAAAAAGCGGATTAAATTTAAAAAAAATAAAATAAAAAAAAGAAGAGAGAAAGAAAGAAAGAAGGTGAAAGAGAAAGAGAAAATGAACGCGACGGAGCTCACGGCCCCGCCGGCGGAGTACGACTTCGAGCGGCACTTCGACGAAATACGAGCCTTTGAATGGATGCAGGAGAACTGGTATGTATGCACACGACCACCAGCGTATGTAAAACAGACATATAATAATGAAACGTGTCCGTCCTCCCCTCCCGTACATGCTGTACTCGGGCCTAGAGGAAGGGGGGGGGGGGGGGGTCCCCCCTTACCGCTTTAATTCAAACGTCCTTGAGGGAGACTTCACCTCCCAGAGCTCCCTTTACTATATATATATATATATATATATATAACATAAATACATGCTAAATATACACGTACCTCTGTCTGCTGCCACAGATAGGGTGTCATCTTAAATACACTTAAAGAACTAATATAGGTTGTCATCTTAAATACACTTAAAGAACTAATATAGGTTGTCATCTTAAATACACTTAAAGAACTAATATAGGTTGTCATCTTAAATACACTTAAAGAACTAATATAGGTTGTCATCTTAAATACACTTAAATAACTAATATAGGTTGTCATCTTAAATACACTTAAAGAACTAATATAGGTTGTCATCTTAAATACACTTAAAGAACTAATATAGGTTGTCATCTTAAATACACTCAAATAACTAATATAGGTTGTCATCTTAAATACACTTAAATAACTAATATAGTTTGTCATCTTAAATACACGTAAAGAACTAATATAGGTTGTCATCTTAAATACACTTAAATAACTAATATAGTTTGTCATCTTAAATACACTTAAAGAACTAATATAGGTTGTCATCTTAAATACACTTAAAGAACTAATATATGGTGTCATCTTAAATACACTCAAAGAACTAATATAGGTTGTCATCTTAAATACACTTAAATAACTAATATAGTTTGTCATCTTAAATACACTTAAAGAACTAATATAGGTTGTCATCTTAAATACACTTAAATAACTAATATATGGTGTCATCTTAAATACACTTAAAGAACTAATATAGGTTGTCATCTTAAATACACTTAAAGAACTAATATATGGTGTCATCTTAAATACACTTAAATAACTAATATAGTTTGTCATCTTAAATACACTTAAAGAACTAATATGTTGTCATCTTAAATACACTTAAAATAACTAATATATGTTGTCATCTTAAATACACTTAAAGAACTAATATAGGTTGTCATCTTAAATACACTTAAAGAACTAATATAGGTTGTCATCTTAATACACTCAAAAACTAATCTAGTTTGTCAAAATAACTAATATAGTTTGTCATCTTAAATACACTTAAAGAACTAATATAGTTGTCATCTTAAATACACTTAAATAACTAATATATGTGTCATCTTAAATACACTTAAAGAACTAATATAGTTGTCATCTTAAATACACTTAAAGAACTAATATATGTTGTCATCTTAAATACACTTAAAAACTAATATAGTTGTCATCTTAAATACACTTAAATAACTAAATATGTTGTCATCTTAAATACACTTAAAGAACTAATATAGGTTGTCATCTTAAATACACTTAAAGAACTAATATGTTGTCATCTTAAATACACTTAAAATAACTAATATATGTTGTCATCTTAAATACACTTAAAGAACTAATATAGGTTGTCATCTTAAATACACTTAAAGAACTAATATAGGTTGTCATCTTAAATACACTCAAAGAACTAATATAGGTTGTCATCTTAAATACACTTAAATAACGAATATGTAAAATATGTTGTCATCTTAAATACACTTAAATAACTAATATATGTTGTCATCTTAAATACACTTAAAGAACTAATATATGTTGTCATCTTAAATACACTTAAAGAACTAATATATGTTGTCATCTTAAATACACTTAAAGAACTAATATGTTGTCATCTTAAATACTCTAAAGTAAATATATGTTGTCATCTTAAATACTCTTAAAGTAAATATATGTTGTCTATCTGCTAAAGTAAATATATGCTAGAGCACAAAGGTTAATTGTTCTATGAACTCGTTGTCGATCCGTCTCCCGGCAACAAGGAGACTCGTAGGGCGGCATTTTTGTTTTTGTGCGAGACTGAAACTACAGAACTAAAATCCACAGAGAGTCATCCTCATCTTCCTCATCTTCCTCATCTTCCTCCTCTTCCTCATCTTCCTCCTCTTCCTCCTGCAAAACCTCTTCTTCATCCTCCTCATCCTCATTCTCCTCTTCTTCATCCTCCTCATCCTCATTCTCCTCCTCCTGCTTCTCCTCATCTTCATCATTCTCATCCTCCTCCTTACCATCCTCCTCCTCCTTTACTTAAACGTATATATATAAATATATACATTTATTTATATATTTATTTATATATGTATATAAATATATACATATATAAATATATACATTTATTTATATATTTATTTATATATATAAATATATACATATATAAATATATACATTTATTTATATATTTATTTATATATATATAAATATATACATATATAAATATATATTAGCTTTTTTATTGAGATTGATTTCTATCATAAAAGCAGAATAAATCAAATAAATGGGTTGTGACCTTTCCTCTTATATATATATATAGTGTGTAGCTTTAAGTGGTTTGACTTCATGCCCCCCCCCCCCCCCCCCCCCCCATAGTATTAACTGGGTCAAGCAGCATCCACTCGGCTCAATCTGGATTAGTTATCTGGTTTATTCCCAAACAGCCTCACTGATGTGTTGCATATTTAAAATAAAATTCCTTTTCCTTATCTCTTTGGGGAGTTGACCTCCGCCGCTTCGCCGACATTTATTTCCGCCGTCGCCTGTTAATTAAAATAAAATACGTGTTTGTTTGGTTTTGGGCGATAAGCCGGCGGAGGGAGAAATGGCCTCGGAGTCTAATCTGATTATGAATGAGGGATGAGCGGCGAGCGGCAGGACGACGGGTTTCAAACTTACGGTTTGGGGAACGCAACGCGTGTTCAATGCCGCCGTCCGGTCCGCTCGGCCTCACCGTCTCTTCGTGTAACAGCTCCACGCCGCGCAGGTGATGGAGGTGGAGGAGGTGGTGGAGGTGATGGTTGTGGAGGAGGTGGTGGAGGTTGTGGAGGTGATGGTGGAGGTGGAGGAGGTGATGGTGGAGGTGAGGGAGGTGGTGGTGTAGGTGATGGAGGAGGTGGTGGAGGAGATGGAGGTGGTGGAGGAGGTGGTGGAGGTTGGGGAGATGATGGTGGAGGTGGTGGTGGAGGTGGTGGTGATGGTGGTGGAGGTTGTGGAGGTGGTGGTGATGGTGGTGGTGGTGGTGATGGAGGAGGTGATGGAGGAGGTGGTAGAGGAGGTGATGGTGGAGGTTGTGGAGGTGGTGATGGTGGAGGTTGTGGTGGTGGTGGTGATGGTGGTGATGGAGGTTGTGGTGGTGGTGATGGTGGTGGTGGAGGTGATGGTGGTGATGGTGGAGGTGGTGATGGAGGTGGTGGTGGAGGTGGTGGAGGAGATGGAGGAGGTGATGGTGGAGGTTGTGGTAGTGGTGATGGAGGTGGTGGAGATGGAGGAGGTGGTGGAGGAGGTGATGGTGGTGGTGATGGTGGAGGTGGTGATGGTGTTGGTGGTGATGGTGGTGGAGGTGATGGAGGAGGAGGTGATGGAGGAGGTGATGGTGGAGGTGGTGGAGATGGTGATGGTGGAGGTGGTGATGGAGGTGATGGAGGTGGTGGAGGTGGTGGAGGAGATGGAGGAGGTGATGGTGGAGGTTGTGGTGGTGGTGGAGATGATGGAGATGGAGGAGGTGGTGGAGGAGGTGATGGTGGTGGAGGTGATGGAGGAGGTGGAGGTGATGGTGGTGATGGTGATGGAGGTGGTGGTGGAGGTGATGGAGGTGGTGGTGGTGGAGGTTGTGGTGGTGATGGAGGTGGTGGAGGTTGTGGTGGTGGTGGAGGTTGTGGTGGTGGAGGTGATGGAGGTGGTGGTGATGGTGGAGGTGGTGGTGGTGGAGGTGATGGAGGAGATGGATGAGGTGATGGTGGAGGTTGTGGTGGTGGTGATGGTGGAGGTGGTGGAGATGATGGAGGAGGAGGAGGTGGTGGAGATGATGGAGATGGAGGAGGTGATGGAGACAATAAATGGAATAAAATAAATAAAACAATCTTTATTTCCCCTCGCGTATAATGCCTATTTCTTTACACAAGACAGTCTTATACTGGTTTAAGGTTGTCTAATACTGGTTTAAGGTTGTCTAATACTGGTTTAAGGAACTATAATACTGGTTTAAGGAACTATAATACTGGTTTAAGGTTGTCTAATACTTGTTTAAGGTTGTCTAATACTGGTTTAAGGAACTATAATACTGGTTGTTTAATACTGGTTTAAGGTTGTCTGATACTGGTTTAAGGAACTGTAATACTGGTTTAAGGTTGTCTAATACTGGTTTAAGGAATTATAATACTGGTTTAAGGTTGTCTAATACTTGTTTAAGGTTGTCTAATACTGGTTTAAGGAACTATAATACTGGTTTAAGGTTGTCTGATACTGGTTTAAGGAACTATAATACTGGTTTAAGGTTGTCTAATACTGGTTTAAGGAACTATAATACTGGTTTAAGGAATTATAATACTGGTTTAAGGTTGTCTAATACTTGTTTAAGGTTGTCTAATACTGGTTTAAGGAACTATAATACTGGTTTAAGGTTGTCTGATACTGGTTTAAGGTTGTCTGATACTGGTTTAAGGTTGTCTAATACTGGTTTAAGGAACTATAATACTGGTTT
Source organism: Cyclopterus lumpus (assembly GCF_009769545.1). NCBI lineage: Eukaryota > Metazoa > Chordata > Actinopteri > Perciformes > Cyclopteridae > Cyclopterus > Cyclopterus lumpus. Next base: position 17,646,395 of record NC_046984.1, on the reverse strand, counting down.
AAGGTTGTTTTAATACTGGTTCAAGGAACTGTAATACTGGTTTACGGTTGTTTTAATACTAGTTTAAGGAACTATAATACTGGTTTCAGTTTGTCTAATACTGGTTTAAGGTTGTCTGATACTGGTTTAAGGTTGTCTGATACTGGTTTAAGGAACTATAATACTGGTTTAAGGTTGTCTGATACTGGTTTAAGGTTGTCTAATACTAGTTTAAGGTTGTCTAATACTGGTTTAAGGAACTATAATACTGGTTTAAGGTTGTTTTAATACTGGTTTAAGGAACTATAATACTGGTTTCAGGTTGTCTAATACTGGTTTAAGGTTGTCTGATACTGGTTTAAGGTTGTCTAATACTTGTTTAAGGTTGTCTAATACTGGTTTAAGGAACTATAATACTGGTTGTTTAATACTGGTTTAAGGAACCCTAATACTGGTTTAAGGAATTATAATACTGTTTTAAGGAACTATAATACTGGTTTAAGGTTGTTTTAATACTGGTTCAAGGAACTGTAATACTGGTTTAAGGTTATTTTAATACTAGTTTAAGGAATTATAATACTGGTTTCAGGTTGTCTAATACTGGTTTAAGGAACTATAATACTGGTTTAAGGTTGTCTAATACTGGTTTAAGGAACTATAATACTTTTTTAAGGAATTATAATACTGGTTTAAGGTTGTCTGATACTGGTTTAAGGTTGTCTATTACTGGTTTAAGGAACTATAATACTGGTTTAAGGTTGTTTTAATACTGGTTCAAGGAACTGTAATACTGGTTTCCGGTTGTTTTAATACTAGTTTAAGGAACTATAATACTGGTTTCAGGTTGTCTAATACTGGTTTAAGGAACTATAATACTGGTTTAAGGTTGTCTAATACTGGTTTAAGGAACTATAATACTGGTTTAAGGTTGTCTAATACTGGTTTAAGGAACTGTAATACTGGTTTAAGGTTGTTTTAATACTAGTTTAAGGAACTATAATACTGGTTTTAGGAACTATAAAACTGGTTTAAGGAACTGTAATACTGGTTTAAGGTTGTCTAATACTTGTTTAAGGAACTATAATACTGGTTTAAGGTTGTCTGATACTGGTTTAAGGAACTGTAATACTGGTTTAAGGTTGTCTAATACTGGTTTAAGGAATTATAATACTGGTTTCAGGAACTATAAAACTAGTTTAAGGAACTGTAATACTGGTTTAAGGTTGTCTAATACTTGTTTAAGGAACTATAATACTGGTTTAAGGTTGTCTGATACTGGTTTAAGGAACTGTAATACTGGTTTAAGGTTGTCTAATACTGGTTTAAGGAATTATAATACTGGTTTCAGGAACTATAAAACTAGTTTAAGGAACTGTAATACTGGTTTAAGGTTGTCTAATACTTGTTTAAGGAACTATAATACTGGTTTAAGGTTGTCTGATACTGGTTTAAGGAACTGTAATACTGGTTTAAGGTTGTCTAATACTGGTTTAAGGAATTATAATACTGGTTTCAGGAACTATAAAACTGGTTTAAGGAACTGTAATACTGGTTTAAGGTTGTCTAATACTGGTTTAAGGAACTGTAATACTGGTTTAAGGTTGTCTAATACTGGTTTAAGGAACTGTAATAGTGGTTTAAGGTTGTCTAATACTGGTTTAAGGAACTATAATACTGGTTTAAGGTTGTCTGATACTGGTTTAAGGAACTGTAATACTGGTTTAAGGTTGTCTAATACCGGTTTAAGTAACTATAATACTGGTTTAAGGTTGTCTAATACTGGTTTAAGGAACTGTAATACTGGTTTAAGGTTGTCTAATACCGGTTTAAGTAACTATAATACTGGTTTAAGGTTGTCTAATACCGGTTTAAGTAACTATAATACTGGTTTAAGGTTGTCTAATACTGGTTTAAGGAACTATAATACTGCAGTATATAATATTGGTCTAATACAGTTTTGAGGATCACTGAAAATAAAACTTTTAACACGATTGTATTCTATTTGACCTCATTAACATTCCTTGTCCACGTGATAACTGTCCTTCACGCCTGTTAATGCTTCTTGTGGCTCGCTCTGCAGGAACAAGGCCTTCATGTTCTGCGGCCTGTACGCCGCGCTGGTGTTCGGCGGGCAGCACTTCATGAGGGAGCGGCCCAAGCTCAACCTGCGGCGCCCCCTGGTGCTGTGGTCGCTCAGCCTCGCCATCTTCAGGTGAGTCCCGGTGGGAAAGGATCGCGTCGTTGAGGCTGAAGTTTGGGACTTCGGAGGCTTTTGGACATTTTAAACGTGATGTTTTGTGTTTCGGCACGGACCGAATCAGTGTTTAGTCTCCAAGGCCGATTAAAAGGAATGTTTTTAAGAATAATAATGTGCAGAATATCCAACAAGGTCACCTGAAAATGTTTAATAGGAGGAGGGCAGAATTTAAAGTTTTCTTTTTAGAGGGTCTGGTTTTGTGCAAACGGTTTTAATTGGGTGCAACACTTTTTTTATAAACTGATCCTAATTTTAAGCTTCGATTTGGTAGCTTTTCCTCACGTAAGCGATGTGTTCGAGGACCGTCGGAGAGATGACAATCGGATGATTACGTCCGCTTCTACAGCTTCTTGCTACGATGCATTGTGTGATATTTTGCGATACGGTCTTGGGGTTCAGAGGGTTTGGATCTCGATCCCTCTGAATGTACAAATATTACAAGGTCACAGATACAAAGATTTTCAAGGGTCCTTGAACTGAACGTGTTATCCAGATGGTAGAGAGGTTGTGTTGGAGGTTTTAATGTGTTATCCAGATGGTAGAGAGGTTGCGTTGGAGGTTTTAATGTGTTATCCAGATGGTAGAGAGGTTGTGTTGGAGGTTTTAATGTGTTATCCAGATGGTAGAGAGGTTGTGTTGGAGGTTTTAATGAGTTATCCAGATGGTAGAGAGGTTGCGTTGGAGGTTTTAATGTGTTATCCAGATGGTAGAGAGGTTGTGTTGGAGGTTTTAATGTGTTATCCAGATGGTAGAGAGGTTGCGTTGGAGGTTTTAACGTGTTATCCAGATGGTAGAGAGGTTGCGTTGGAGGTTTTAACGTGTTATCCAGATGGTAGAGAGGTTGCGTTGGAGGTTTTAACGTGTTATCCAGATGGTAGAGAGGTTGCGTTGGAGGTTTTTAACGTGTTATCCAGATGGTAGAGAGGTTGCGTTTGAGGTTTTTAACGTGTTCTTGCCCCCCTGCAGCATCATCGGAGCCCTGAGGACGGGATCGTACATGCTGCACATCCTCACGAGCAGCGGCTTCAGGCAGTCGGTGTGTGACAACAGCTTCTACAGCGCCCCCGTCAGCAAGTTCTGGGCCTACGCCTTCGTTCTCAGCAAGGCCCCCGAGCTGGGTAAGGCCCCCCCCCCCCCCCCACCAGTTTGTTGTTGTTGTTGTTTTTTTGTTGTTGTTTGTTACAGCGCCGTTGTCTTTCCTCCCCCAGGCGACACGATGTTCATCATCCTCCGGAAGCAGCGCCTCATCTTCCTGCACTGGTACCACCACATCACCGTGCTGATCTACTCCTGGTACTCCTACAAGGACCAGGTGGCGGGCGGCGGCTGGTTCATGACCATGAACTACGTGGTTCACTCGCTCATGTACACATACTACGCGGCCCGGGCGGCCGGCCTGCGGGTGCCCCGTCCCTGCGCCATGATCATCACGGCCACCCAGATCCTGCAGATGGTGATGGGCCTGGCGGTCCTGGGCCTGGTGTACCGCTGGATGCACGAGGTGCGCTGCCCGTCCTACGTGGACAACATCGCATGGGGCTCCCTCATGTACCTCAGCTACCTGGTCCTCTTCGCCGTGTTCTTCTACAGGTCCTACCTCGGAGGCTCCTCCTCCGGGGACAAAGGGGCCAAGGCAGAGTAGCGGTGCGTCCGGTGACGGTGAAGCGTGCCATAGGTAGAGCCACAACCAGCTCACGGGTTGGCGCTCCGACCTTATTTTCACTTGACTTAATTTTTTTACAGGCGTCTGTAGCTCGACATGGTGACACGTTTACAGATTCAGAGCAACGGGCGGACTCGCTAGCTCTGTTTGGAGCTCATTTAAATATTTAAAGGCACAGTGCGGACCGGTTCAGACTCGCTAGCTCTGTTTGGAGCTCATTTAAATATTTAAAGGCACAGGGCAGACTGGTCTGGAGCTCATTTAAATATTTAAAGGCACAGGGCGTACCGGTTCAGACTCGCTAGCTCTGTTTGGAGCTCATTTAAATATTTAAAGGCACAGTGCGGACCGGTTCAGACTCGCTAGCTCTGTTTGGAGCTCATTTAAATATTTAAAGGCACAGTGTGGAGCGGTTCGGGGGATCTATCAGCAGAAACGGAAGATAACGTTCATAAATGTGTTTTCATTAGTGTATAATCACCGGAATCGAAGAATAGTTTTTTCGTTATTTTAGGATGAACACATCGGGCTCGGGAGGCGGAGTCCACCGTGTTGCACCTCCATGTTTTTTCCTACGGTAGCCCAGAACGGACAAACTAATCTCTGACTTTGATCATTTGCCATTTGATGATTCAGTTGGTTGCAATCTGCAAACAAACCACTAGGTGCCACAGAACCCGACACACTGTGCCTTTAAGAAGATGAATTGGGGAATAACGTCGTCCTTGCCGCACTTATATTATCGCCTTGTGACTCTTGACCAGTAAAAAAAAAAAAAATACGTATGAGGGCCAAATGTTTGTTTGTCGTAACCAAAAAGTGATCATGCTAAAAAGCTCTGATTTAATGGACTTTATAATTTTTTTAAGGTACAGTTCAACATGTTGCGTTGTTAGCTTAGCATAAAGTCGTGAAGTGGGAGGTTTTATGCTTAAGTGGAAACAAACAAAAAAACTTTAAAAGAACTTAAATATTTGACCTGTAATTAATGGAAATAATGAGTAAAAACGATAACTGATGGTACGTTATAACGATATCGCGATGTGTTCAAATGTAATCTTGTCAAATTTAGTTTTTTGGGCGATTAGATCATCTGAGATTTCTAATAATTTATTAAAAACTAAAGTACATGAGATTAATTGTTTAGTTTTAGTTTTTTTACTCTTGTATCAAGAATCATGTCATTTCACTCCTAAAGTTCTGGTATCGTGACATCAGTACAGAGACGATGGTACCAGAGCTGTTGCAACAACAACAACAACAACAACAAGGCTTCAGAAAGCTGAAACTCCCCTAGAATCAAAAACTGTCTTTTTAATTTTTTCTGTTCACGTGCGAATAAAACAAACAAGATAAAACGTGTTAATTAACGAGCGGCGCTAGCTGTTCCCCTCCACTTCCTGTCTTTATGCTAAGCTAAGCTAACAACGCTCAGAATTACCCAAAATGTTGAACTCTCCTCTTTATTAAGAAAAGGGAACAAAGACTTCATAATGCACTGAATGAAAGAAGGGTGTTTTCTAATGTTTAGACACACACACACTCACACACACACTCACACACACACACTCACACACTCACACACACACACACACACACACACACTATACGTGGCATTTTAAACGTGTGGGTCTGAAACCTGCTCATGAACTACACACTCTCTGTCTTTCCGTCTTTGGCGTCGGCCGACGCACACTGTTTTCCAAACGAGGAACACTTGACGATCGATCGGTCACGTTCTCCACGTGCGCTCTCGCCACACGTGCACTTTGACATCCGATCCGAACACATTCCTCGGCCGTCCAGAAGAAGAAGAAAAAACACCGGTTGCGTAATACGTTGTTTAGAGTATCAAGTCCTCCTGCCGCTCGTCCTTTCTGTTTCTTTTGTTTAAAACAACAACAACAACAACAACAACAACAACAAGATGTTTACAATCTGTGCACACGTTGCCTTCTGCAGCTCACCTGAGAACTTACCCCCCCCCCCCCCCCCATGTGCGTTCGTGTCTGGATCTGTTTTATGAACCTCTGAGGAACCCCACATCAGCTCTTATCGTAGTACTTATCGTAGTACTTATCGTAGTACTTATCGTAGTACTTATCGTAGTACTTATCGTAGTACTTGTACTGCAGATAGACTTCAGTCGGTTATCTAATAACCTGTTCTAGAATTCTCGGTCAGCGTTTGAAGCACAAGAGGTTTATTTTATTTTGTCTAACAGACTTTGAGATAAAAGAAAAGGTAAAAAAATATATATAAACTACGCTTCCAATCTTAAAGAGTTGAGAAGTTAATTAAAGTCTAAGTGAACACAAATGTGAGTTCATGTTGATTAAAATGTACGATAACTTCATTTTACCACTAAAGTAATGGCACGTTTCCTTTCTGGAGGAAAACCGGTGAAGATGTTTAAATCTGGAAGTCACTGGTAGTGGGGAAGGATTTATGAGGATGTTAAGTATCCAGTATTTCACCAGGGATATATATATCTATATATATATATATATTAGTTAAAGTTTGGGAGCTTTAACGTCATCCTCCTGTACTTGTACACTTCTGTTCGTCCTCTTTTTTCCTTGTGTGCTGTAATCCAGATTATCATCCCCCATCAACACGGATCTATAATAAAACGTTAAACGGGGCCACACCCACTGAGCTGCTAACGACGACGTGTTTGTACATAATGAGAATCTATTTATTTTCTATACGTATTCCTCCAGCAGATCTGAGGTTCATTCCTCTTTTATTGGGGTTGTTTCTCTCCGTCCACATGTTTGGTCGGTCTGGTGAAACTGTATGGAAGCCCATTGGTGTGTAAAAACTAAAAATAAGATGAAAGTTTGGTGTGAGAGTAAGAAATATCCCCACGGTAACTCATAGTTATGAGATACAAAGTCACAATTATGAGATACAAAGTCATAGTTATGAGATACAAAGTCACAATTATGAGATACAAAGTCACAGTTATGAGATACAAAGTCACAATTATGAGATACAAAGTCACAGTTATGAGATACAAAGTCACAATTATGAGATACAAAGTCACAGTTATGAGTTACAAAGTGATAAAAGGCGCCGTTGAAGCACACTCAAATTGACTTTCTATCTCATAATTTTGACTTTCTATTTCATAAATATGACTTTCTATCTCGTACATATGACTTCTATGTATTAGTTGACTTGTTGTTGAACACATGACGTTCTGCCGCTTGGTGGGAGGAGCCGACGTTCACGAGCTGCCAGAGCGCCTTTAAATAAAGAAAAGGGACTTTTTGTTTTATTGGACCTCAGTTTGTGGCGTTGGGATATTTTCACCACTTTTAAATCTATAAGTAT
>NC_046984.1:17621657-17629157 GCF_009769545.1 Cyclopterus lumpus | reverse complement strand
AACAAAACGACACAAACAAAAGACACAAACAAAAGGGACACAAAGAAAAGACACAAACAAAAGGACACAAAGAAAAGACACAAACAAAAGGGACACAAAGAAAAGACACAAACAAAAGGACACAAAGAAAAGACACAAACAAAAGGGACACAAAGAAAAGACACAAACAAAAGGACACAAAGAAAAGACACAAACAAAAGGGACACAAAGAAAAGACACAAACAAAAGGACACAAAGAAAACGACACAAACAAAAGGACACAAATAAAACGACACAAACAAAACGACACTAACAAAAGGACACAAATAAAACGACACAAACAAAACGACACAAACAAAAGGACACAAACAAAACGACACAAAGAAAAGGACACAAACAAAAGGACACAAATAAAACGACACAAACAAAACGACACTAACAAAAGGACACAAATAAAACGACACAAACAAAAGGACACAAACAAAACGACACAAACAACTGTTAAGAGAGACACAAAGTCACCAAAGAGGTGTTACACAACTGCAAAGAGACACAACGTGACAGACAAGAGACAACAAAAGACAACAAACAGACCAAAACAACGACAACAAGAAGCAACAAAGCTGCAGAGACTCAAAACAGGTTCTGGGTCTGTTGTCTCATAATCCTGATTAAATAAATATAAATAAGCCTAGTACTAGGATTATATTTTAAACTTTAATAAGACTTTCAAAGATTCTAGATGGGCCTGAAATTAATTAGTTAAATGAATAACCTTTGACCCTTGAATATTTCCCTTTAACTGAGTGTGCATGATTGAATCCGTCTGAACCTCTTTGACTCTCTGGAGGGCCCGGGTACCTCCCACTGTTGCGCAATCAAAACAGCTGGAGCGGTGAAGCGTTCTGAAGTGTTATTTAAGAAACCGGTAACCCGAACACACCGTTGGGTTAATGTTCTACGCGTGTTTTGCGTATCAGGAGTTGTGATGTGTGTGTGTGTGTGTGTGTGTGTGTGTGTGTGTGTGTGTGTGTTCACAGGCTCTACAACGAGTCCTGCGAGGAGCCGCTTCCTCTCCAGAGGGGTCCGGTTCTGTGCTGCACCCTGGACAACATCCCGCTCATCAGGTCAGGCATCGAACCCTTATTGTGAAAATCCTCTTGCGCAACACTCCGAGTTGTCCACTTCCTGCATGCGATCTTCAAAGAGGGAACAATGGGGCACATGACGGAAGGGACTCCTCTTTCCACTCTCACAATAACAACAACAAAACAACAACAAAACAACAACATATATATCTATATAGTATATAGATAGATCTATATATCTCTGAAAGTCGTCAGTGGTGGAGGAGGTCTTCAGGTCCTGGACTTGAAGGAGCGGTGTGGAGGATTTAGTGGCCTTCAGGGACCAAATACAAGCTAAAAACATAAAAGTCTCTTTCCAGAGTCGGCGTTTGGTTTGTCCCTTCTGGGCTCCTGTAGAAACAGATATAAGACTCCGCCTCCCGCTAGCCGTGTAGCTATGAAGGGCTCGTTCATAGCTACATAAGCTAACGAAAACACAACGATTCTTAGTCTACACACTGTTCCTTTAAGTAAAAGTACAAATAGTACACTGTAGAAATACTCCTCCACTCATAAAAGTCCTGCATTGAAGTGTAACTTAAGTTAAAGTGTGTATGTGTAATAAGGAAAATGTACTTAAAGTATTAAAAAGTATGCAGAAAGACAGCGCATGTGATTGTTATTAATACTCATGCATTAACTATCTCCAGAGTGAGTGCACCTCTCTGTCTGTCCAAGGCTTCAAAGGGAACAAGAGCTTTTATTTTGTAGTACTGTGTTGGCTCCATCGCTGCTCTTTGAGTCCGTAAACTGTAAACAGGAAACAGTATGTTTCCCTCTTCCTCCTCCCTGCAGCCAGAGTGATGAACTGGTGCACCTTGAGATCCAACTCTGGAGATGAAGATCTCGTGTTGTTCTTTCTCTCAACCTCGTTTTCCATTTATAGACATTTAAAGAGAATCTGTGTTTAACCTCCTCGGCTTTCTGTTTCCTTTTGCAGTAAATGTGGAACGCTGCCGCCCGAGAGCTGCTTCTTCAGCCTCATCTGCAGCACCGGATCCTTCATGGGTGAGAACCACACAGTTACCCAGCATGCAGCTCTCTGAGCACGCACAACCTCAGGGTTGTTATCTCAGCTGTGACGCCTCAGGCCAAGTTTCTATGTTCACACACACACACACACACTCACTCACTGACTCACTCACTCACTCACTCACTCACTCACTCACTCACTCACTCACACACACACACACACACACACACACACACACACACACACACACACACACACACACATACACACACAGACACGGCCTCCTCTCTGAAGGGAAAATTCCCTCTATGACATGAGTGGTGCATTTATATGGGTGACCCCCCCCCCCCCCCCCCCCCCCTCCCAGACACCCCCCCACAGGATTTACCACTGTGAACTTTGGTCCACTGAGATTCTTTAATTGGAGGCTGAACATGCAGGAAAGCGCGGCTTCTTGCAGCAAATGAACAGAACTGGTTCGTAAAACGTGTTTTCTGACGTAAATTCATATCCATTTAGAGTTAAATCGATACGGATACAAGGAGGTATGCATTAGGGCGGGGCTACGAGGTGATTGACAGCTCTCTAAAACGGCGTTGTCTGGTCTGGGAGTCCTTTAGATCACAGAGTTGTGTCACTTGATGAGAGTTAAGTGCTTCGTCGTTCACTTAGCTCCACCCTCTCGTGTCACTTCTGTCGTCAAGAAACCAAGATGGCGACGGCCAAGAGGCCGAATTTGAGGCTTCAAGACAAACCAACAGAATATATTTCTTGTTTTTTTTCCCCTGATGCTCTGAATAAGTCGTCATAGTTGTCATCATGATTTTTAGATTTGTGTGTGTATATATAAACTTTGACGCAGGTGTCCGGACTGAAGTTGCATATTTGAACACTTGGTTCCAGTTGTTCTAAGAACGTTTCTCAGCCCGGGTTTCTGCGTCTGTTATTTATCTCACTAAGTGGAAGTTGACCCCCGCTGGCTGTCCTGCCATGACCTCACTTCACTGAGAGTTAGTGTCAAAGTTAAAGTGGAAAATAACTTTATCTCATGTATTTACCTCATTACTCACTGTTAGAGGGTCATTAAGCAGAAATATGTCAACATGTTCACATTTTCTTTTAATACCAAGTAAACTAGAGCTGTGTGGTGCCAGCTGGACACCCTCAAAGGTCAAAGGTCGGGTAAGACTGTAAAGGATCAGGTCACGATTATGTTCATGAGCATTTAAAAAGTCAGAAAATAGTCAAAATAGTTCTGTTATAATGTTTATTTTATTCGTCCAACAGGCCAAAGCCGAAATATATTTATTTTATTATCAAGTTTAAAAATAAAATATGTCAATACTAAAATCGCGACGTGGCGACTTATTCAGAGCATCAGGGTGAAAAAAACACTAAATAAATTGTGTTGGTTTGTGGGCTGCTGTTTTGAAGCCTCAAATTCGTCCTTTTGGCCGTCGCCATCTTGGTTTCAGAAGTGACACGAGAGGGTGGAGCTTACGATGAAGCACACGCTGATCCAAAACGAAAACACGGGTACGAGGTCTGGCACGAGCGTTCACGGTCCCCTCGGGATGAACACGGATCACTTTCCTGCTGCTCGTCTGATCCATCGACTGGTTCCAGCTCTAAGTGAAAGCTCTCGCTCTGGAGATGAGTTCATGTTCGTCCGGCGGCTCGTTTCGTCCGAACAACATGAACGTCACAACTGAACTTTGCGGCGTGACGATCACCAGATGAGAGCGCTCGAGCTCTCCTTGTCTGTTCTTCCAGTGTGTCACGGCCACCTCTGGCTGTATAGAAGTCTATGCTTCATGTGTTAAAGCTGCATTCTCTCTCCTGACCACCAGGGGGCGACTCCTCCGGTTGTATAGAAGTCTATGCTTCATGTGTTAAAGCTGCATTCTCTCTCCTGACCACCAGGGGGCGACTCCTCCGGTTGTATAGAAGTCTATGCTTCATGTGTTAAAGCTGCATTCTCTCTCCTGACCACCAGGGGGCGACTCCTCTGGTTGTATAGAAGTCTATGCTTCATGTGTTAAAGCTGCATTCTCTCTCCTGACCACCAGGGGGCGACTCCTCTGGTTGTATAGAAGTCTATGCTTCATGTGTTAAAGCTGCATTCTCTCTCCTGACCACCAGGGGGCGACTCCTCTGGTTGTATAGAAGTCTATGCTTCATGTGTTAAAGCTGTATTCTCTCTACTGACCACCAGGGGGCGACTCCTCTGGTTGTATAGAAGTCTATGCTTCATGTGCTAAAGCTGCATTCTCTCTACTGACCACCAGGGGGCGACTCCTCTGGTTGTATAGAAGTCCATGCTTCATGTGTTAAAGCTGCATTCTCTCTCCTGACCACCAGGGGGCGACTCCTCTGGTTGTATAGAAGTCCATGCTTCATGTGTTAAAGCTGCATTCTCTCTCCTGACCACCAGGGGGCGACTCCTCTGGTTGTATAGAAGTCTATGCATGTTTCTCAGTGGTGATCTTCTGCTCCCGTAGTGATGCTGATCGGTCTCCTGCGTTACGCTCACGTCATCGAGAAACACCAGAACTGCGTCCTCAACACAGCCGGCCTCTCCGCGGCCTGGATCTGTGCCGCCGGCCTCATCATGGTGGGGAACTTCCAGGTGAAACACCTTTTAAATGTGTGTGCGTGTGTGTGTGTGCGTGTGTGTGTGTATGTGTGTGTGTGTGTGTGGTATATTTTTTTCTTCTTTATTCTGCCGGTGCAGATTGTCCCATGACTGATTACCCAGAATGCCACTGTTGGGTCACGATGAGCCTTTTGGACTTTGTGTGTCATTTAAAATAAAAATGATCAGCTTTTATTTTGTCCAGATATTCCCAGAAGAAAAGATCACCTGATGGTTATTAACCTTTTACATGTTTTTAAAGGTTATTGGTTCACACATTTGTGTATTTTATCAACTAGTATTGCGTAATAGATCAGCCGATCTGTAGCAGATAGTCGGATACGGTCATCTTCGGTAAAGAAGAATAAATATAACAAGAGTCGGTAGGATTCAACCTGAAGGACACATGAAGGAATTAATGCAGAACATTTGACTGAAGTCCATCTGTTGGCGAAAGAGAAGCTCATTCTACAGGAAAAGAGAGGGTCCGATTCATCCTCTGGGGAGCATGAATGTCTGCAAAGTTAATATAAATCTATCCGATGGTTGTTGAGATATCCCTCAAAACAGCCCACAGGTGTGACCCTGAAAGTCATCCTCTGGGGACCAGGAACGTCCTCACACATATGAATGGATATCCATCCAATATCGTCATATAATCACAATTTAAAGAGAAAAAGAAGGAAGTTAGTCATAAAAAAAGGGAAAGAAGCTGAGGAGGAAACGAGAGGAACCAGAGAAGAAGAAGAAATGTAGGTGACGACAGACGAGTGAGACCTCCACCATGTTGTCTCAGGTGGATTTCGCCAAAGTCCTCCACTACGTGGGCGCCGGCGTGGCCTTCCCCTCCAGCATGCTGTTCGTGTGCCTCCAGGCGGCGCTGACCTACCGGCGGGCCGAGAGCCGGCCGGAGTACCGGGTGGGTCTCCTCCGAGCCGCGATGGCGCTGCTGGCTCTGGTCGCCCTGGTGCTCAGTATCCTGCCGTCTTATCACACAACTGTGTGACAATACTACAAGTAAAAGGTTTCTGCATTTAAAGTATCAAGATATTAAATATATAAATATATGCTTTCAAACTCATGGCGAGGTGAGATGATCCTACTGAGCATGTGCAGAGTAAGTGTCGTCTACTTTATGCACTTCAGGGTCTCTTAACCAATAACAATACAACATCTTTTATCGTTTCTATTTTCTATTCGTCATTGGAATCTTAAATGTATTTAGTAACAAAGAAAGTGAAAAGAATAAAGTGTAAATACTCAAGTAAATACTTGACTTGATGTACTTATATTACCTATATCTTTGTTAACTGTGTGACGTCGCCCCCTGCTGGAGACAAAACACTTTACAACCCTTTCCTGAATCCTAACGTTCATCTTTTTTAGTGTGTGAAGTCTCACTGCAGGAATAAATAAATAAAATGTGTGTTTTCAATAACGTGCCCATAAAGACAACAGAGTGTGTGTGTGTGTGTGTGTGTGTGTGTGTGTGTGTGAGTGTGTGTGTGTGTGAGTGTGTGTGTGGATCCAGGAGCCTCCTTCTCTGCCTCCTTGTCTCCTTAACCCTAAACTCTCCAGGTGGCGTGTTCTTCTGCCAGGAGAGCTTCGCCCTGCAGCACGCCTCCGCCATCTTCGAGTGGATCTACTGCGTGCTCATCATGCTCTTCTACGGGACCTTCGCCTTCGAGTTCGGGGGCATGTCGAGTGACACGCTGATGGTCCTGTCCGGAGGAGGAAGAGGAGGAGGAAGAGCAGGAGGAGGAGGAGGAGGAGGAGGAGGGGTGCAGAGCTTCTCCACCTCTGGACACAAGATGGAGGCCGGCGGCAGCTCCAACCACCACCAGCCAGACAGCTTGTCGATGCTGTAATCGAGCTGCAGATGCTCCCTGGAGGTCAAAGGGCGACACGCGACCTGGAGGTCAAAGGGCGACACGCGACCTGGAGAGGCCGGGAGGTCGAATCCTCTCGGTTGCATACGGCGCCAAAGACTCAAGACTTTCATCCTGCTTTGCTCAGGTGCAAAAGTGCCTTTCTGAACACTGAACGAGATGAACACACACACACACACACACACACACACAAAGAGACTCAAAACAACTATGAAAAGAGGCAAGACAGCATTGTTTTACATGTCTGAGGTACCTTTTACATGTCTGAGGTACCACCTTTTACATGTCTGAGGGACCTTTTACATGTCTGACGGACCTTTGAGGGACCTTTTACATGTCTGACGGACCTTTGAGGGACCTTTTACATGTCTGAGGTATCTTTTACATGTCTGAGGTATCTTTTACATGTCTTAAGGACCTTTGAGGGACCTTTTACATGTCTGAGGTATCTTTTACATGTCTGAGGTATCTTTTACATGTCTTAAGGACCTTTGAGGGACCTTTTACATGTCTGAGGTATCTTTTACATGTCTTAAGGACCTTTGAGGTACCTTTTACATGTCTGAGGGACCTTTTACATGTCTGAGGGAGCTCTGAGGCCCTTGTACATGTCTGAGGGACATTTGAGGTACCTTTTACATGTCTGAGGTATCTTTTACATGTCTTAAGGACCTTTGAGGTATCTTTTACATGTCTGAGGGACCTTTTACATGTCTGACGGACCTTTGAGGGACCTTTTACATGTCTGAGGTATCTTTTACATGTCTTAAGGACCTTTGAGGGACCTTTTACATGTCTGAGGTATCTTTTACATGTCTTAAGGACCTTTGAGGGACCTTTTACATGTCTGAGGTATCTTTTACATGTCTGAGGTATCTTTTACATGTCTTAAGGACC
>NC_046984.1:17611657-17616657 GCF_009769545.1 Cyclopterus lumpus | reverse complement strand
CTGTAATCCGCCCCGGGGTCACAGTGCGGCGCCCGGAGGTCAACGACGAGGTCCTCGTAGTACCTGTAGTCTGGGACGAGTGCACCCTCCATCCTCATGGGGAGGGGCATTGTCTTGTTAGGGGGGGGGGGGGGGGGGGGGGGGGGTATGTTGTGGTCTGCAGCTGGAAGCCATTCCTCAAAACCCGTCCAGACGATCCGCAGAGAAGAATGAAAGAAATCTTATTGTCATGTTCACAGTCTATGCTTCATGTGTTAAAGCTGCATTCTCTCTCCTGACCACCAGGGGGCGACTCCTCTGGTTGTATAGAAGTCTATGCTTCATGTGTTAAAGCTGCATTCTCTCTTCTGACCACCAGGGGGCGACTCCTCTGGTTGTATAGAAGTCTATGCTTCGTGTGTTAAAGCTGCATTCTCTCTTCTGACCACCAGGGGGCGACTCCTCTGGTTGTATAGAAGTCTATGCTTCGTGTGCTAAAGCTGCATTCTCTCTTCTGACCACCAGGGGGCGACTCCTCTGGTTGTATAGAAGTCTATGCTTCGTGTGTTAAAGCTGCATTCTCTCTTCTGACCACCAGGGGGGCGACTCCTCTGGTTGTATAGAAGTCTATGCTTCATGTGTTAAAGCTGCATTCTCTCTCCTGACCACCAGGGGGCGACTCCTCTGGTTGTATAGAAGTCTATGCTTCATGTGTTAAAGCTGCATTCTCTCTTCTGACCACCAGGGGGCGACTCCTCTGGTTGTATAGAAGTCTATGCTTCGTGTGCTAAAGCTGCATTCTCTCTTCTGACCACCAGGGGGCGACTCCTCTGGTTGTATAGAAGTCTATGCTTCGTGTGTTAAAGCTGCATTCTCTCTTCTGACCACCAGGTGGGCGACTCCTCTGGTTGTATAGAAGTCTATGCTTCATGTGTTAAAGCTGCATTCTCTCTCCTGACCACCAGGGGGCGACTCCTCTGGTTGTATAGAAGTCTATGCTTCGTGTGTTAAAGCTGCATTCTCTCTCCTGACCACCAGGGGACGACTCCTCTGGTTGTATAGAAGTCTATGCTTCGTGTGTTAAAGCTGCATTCTCTCTCCTGACCACCAGGGGGCGACTCCTCTGGTTGTATAGAAGTCTATGCTTCGTGTGTTAAAGCTGCATTCTCTCTCCTGACCACCAGGGGGCGACTCCTCTGGTTGTATAGAAGTCTATGCTTCGTGTGCTAAAGCTGCATTCTCTCTTCTGACCACCAGGGGGCGACTCCTCTGGTTGTATAGAAGTCTATGCTTCGTGTGCTAAAGCTGCATTCTCTCTTCTGACCACCAGGGGGCGACTCCTCTGGTTGTATAGAAGTCTATGCTTCGTGTGTTAAAGCTGCATTCTCTCTTCTGACCACCAGGGGGCGACTCCTCTGGTTGTATAGAAGTCAATGCTTCGTGTGTTAAAGCTGCATTCTCTCTTCTGACCACCAGGGGGCGACTCCTCTGGTTGTATAGAAGTCTATGCTTTGTGTGTTAAAGCTGCATTCTCTCTTCTGACCACCAGGGGGCGACTCCTCTGGTTGTATAGAAGTCTATGCTTCATGTGTTGAAGCTGCATTCTCTCTCCTGACCACCAGGGGGCGACTCCTCTGGTTGTATAGAAGTCACTGCTTCATGTGTTAAAGCTGCATTCTCTCTCCTGACCACCAGGGGGCGACTCCTCTGGTTGTATAGAAGTCTATATAAATGACTCTACTTCTCTTGATGTATTCCCTCATAATGTATTCATGCATAAAGCAGGGTATGCTTTAGGGGCGGGGCTACAAGGTGATTGACAGGTATAAGGCGTCTCTAGGTCAACCCTCCTCAGTCTCTATGGTCACTTCCTGTTCTCTGACTCTCACCCGAATGGTTTGCTCGTTAACGTAAACGATGAGCCGGTATCTAAAATTGATTTTGCGCGGTTCTGTTGTTGTTGTTTTTCCGACGGCGAGTCACCAGTCAACACGGTCACTCGTTGAACCACGACACCGACGCCGTGGAGACGAGTCTGTGACCTTCAGGGTCGTGTTCACGGCCTTTTGATGGAAACAATCACTGCTCTGAACTCCTTTGAGTCATCGTTATGAACCGAGTCCTTTGAGGAAAAGACGGAGGGGGCCGGCGGCTCGAGTCCGGGGGTGACCTCATGCAGGGGGGGGGGGGGGGGCTGACGTTACTTCTCCTCTCCTTCAGACTCAGATACCCGAGTTCTACGAGTCC
The DNA here is from genome assembly GCF_009769545.1 of Cyclopterus lumpus. Lineage (NCBI taxonomy): Eukaryota > Metazoa > Chordata > Actinopteri > Perciformes > Cyclopteridae > Cyclopterus > Cyclopterus lumpus. The sequence continues at coordinate 17,614,431 of NC_046984.1, read as the reverse complement.
ATTCATCGTTTGGTCCAGAGACAGAAAATCCATCTTTTTTTTGCAAAAAATGCGAAATATTGTTCTCAAATTTGAAGATTTTCAGTTTTTATCTGTTTTTATCTGAGTTTTTTTGAACAAAAACACAATTGCGATCGTATTTTCTGATCTTTTATTGCCAAAACAGTAATTTATTAAAGGTGCTCTTCGTCTCAGGTTTGATTAACGACTCAGGTTTTGGATAATTAAACATCGTCCTGAGTCAAATCTTCTTTTATCAAAAGAGAAATGGGCGTGTCCATGTGAGCATTCATCAGGGAAAGTCAGAACAGTGTGTGTGTGTGTGTGTGTGTGTGTGTGTGTGTGTTGTGTACATATTGAAACATGCAGCAGCTGGAGATGACTTGACTCTCTTCCGCATGACTTCCTCTTTATTTTGAATTCCACACTTCTGAGAGATCGTCTGCAAACCGGAGCCGAGAGTCTTCTGATTGATTAGCGGGCGTCTTGTTTTGGCGGGGTGCGGGCGTCTTGTTTTGGCGGGGTGCGGCTTCACATCCTGGAGGAGGGGAAACAAAAGGCGCCCGGTTTGTTTGACGACCGGGGAGACGCCTTTAGAGGTGGAGGGCAAACACCATCCGCTCCTCCACCGCGCCACTGGGAGGGAGGAGACAAGGAGGGAGGAGACAAGGAGGGAGGAGGGAGGAAGGAAGGCTGAGAGACGAGGAGGGAGGGAGGGAGGGAGGGAGGGAGGGAGAAGACGAGGAGACGGGGAGGGGGGGAGGGAGGAGACGAGGAGGGAGGGGACGAGGAGGGAGGGAGGGAGGCTGAGAGAGGAGGAGGGAGGGAGGGAGGGAGGAGACGAGGAGTGAGGGAGGGAGGGAGGCTGAGAGATGAGGAGGCAGGGAGGGAGGAGACGAGGAGTGAGGGAGGGAAAGTAGGTCAGAGAAGCAGAAGCAGTGGAGCATGAGAGCGGCCTCCTCGTCTCTCAGCGGCGCTGCTCAGCCAATGGGACGTGGCCACGCCTCCTCGTCTCTCAGCGGCGCTGCTCAGCCAATGGGACGTGGCCACGCCTCCTCGTCTCTCAGCAGCGCTGCTCAGCCAATGGGACGTGGCCACGCCTCCTCGTCTCTCAGCGGCGCTGCTCAGCCAATGGGACGTGGCCACGCCTCCTCGTCTCTCAGCGGCGCTGCTCAGCCAATGGGACGTGGCCACGCCTCCTCGTCTCTCAGCGGCGCTGCTCAGCCAATGGGACGTGGCCACGCCTCCTCGTCTCTCAGCGGCGCTGCTCAGCCAATGGGACGTGGCCACGCCTCCTCGTCTCTCAGCGGCGCTGCTCAGCCAATGGGACGTGGCCACGCCTCCTCGTCTCTCAGCGGCGCTGCTCAGCCAATGGGACGTGGCCACGCCTCCTCGTCTCTCAGCAGCGCTGCTCAGCCAATGGGACGTGGCCACGCCTCCTCGTCTCTCAGCAGCGCTGCTCAGCCAATGGGACGTGGCCACGCCTCCTCGTTCCATCGGCTTTTTAGTGACGCGACGAAGCGACCGACACGAAATTAATCGACCAAAATGTTAAATGAACCGCTAATGGATCAATAGGGAGGAGCAATATACTGATATCGTGATAACTGATATCGTGATAACTGATATCGTGATATTGTGATAACTGATATCGTGATAACTTGATAACTGATATTGTGATAACTGATATCGTGATAACTTGATAACTGATATTGTGATAACTGATATCGTGATAACTTGATAACTGATATCGTGATAGCGTGATAACTGATATTGTGATAACTGATATCGTGATATCGTGATAACTGATATTGTGATATCTGATATTGTGATATCGTGATAGCGTGATAACTGATATTGTGATAACTGATATCGTGATATCGTGATATCGTGATAGCGTGATAACTGATATTGTGATATCGTGATAACTGATATAGTGATAGCGTGATAACTGATATCGTGATAACTGATATCGTGATAACTGATATCGTGATAGCGTGATAACTGATATCGTGATAACTGATATCGTGATATTGTGATAACTGATATTGTGATATCGTGATAACTGATATCGTGATAACTGATATCGTGATATCGTGATAGCGTGATAACTGATATCGTGATATCGTGATAACTGATATCGTGATAGCGTGATAACTGATATCGTGATATCGTGATAACTGATATCGTGATATCGTGATAACTGATATTGTGATATCTGATATCGTGATAACTGATATCGTGATATCGTGATAGCGTGATAACTGATATTGTGATATCTGATATCGTGATAACTGATATCGTGATAGCGTGATAACTGATATCGTGATAGCGTGATAACTGATATCGTGATAGCGTGATAACTGATATCGTGATAACTGATATCGTGATATCGTGATAACTGATATCGTGATAGCGTGATAACTGATATCGTGATAACTGATATCGTGATAGCGTGATAACTGATATCGTGATAACTGATATCGTGATATCGTGATAACTGATATCGTGATAGCGTGATAACTGATATCGTGATAACTGATATCGTGATAGCGTGATAACTGATATCGTGATAGCGTCATACGGCATAATTGTCGTCTTTTTCTGTTTTTTAGGATGCATTAAATTAAATTGATATTCTGTTATTTTTTCTTTACCCTCTTCGTCATTACGTCCACATTACTGATGATTACTGATCAATAATCTCATTGTGTGAACATGTTTTGATGACTGTTGGTCAGAAAGACTGAACTTATAATATTTAACCGAAGACG
>NC_046984.1:17541657-17606657 GCF_009769545.1 Cyclopterus lumpus | reverse complement strand
GATATTCATAGCCCACATAAGCAATAAGAGGTGAGCGTGTCGGTTTAAAGGTGGAAGAAGCTCCTGAACGTGAGGTTTAGTAAAGCTCAGTCTGAGCTGAGCCTGAAGTCTGACTCACTGACCTCCGTCCATCTGCAGCGGAGGCGTCTGCAGAGGAAGCGCCGCCGCTCTCGGAGAGAGAGGGCGCCCCGTGTGGAGACGACGGGCAGCGCGGTACGCCGCCGGCCGGTCGAGCCTCTTTTCTGCCGCTTGTGCATTTTGTTTTTTATGTTTTCAGTTTGACGTGTTTGGGTTTCGCTTCCGTGAGAAGATTGACACCACGCACACGTAGGATTATCTTAGCTTAGCATAAAGAGGGGAAACAGCTAGCCTAGCTCTGTCCAAAGGTAAAATACTGAGTATGGTATCAATAATTAAACAATTGGTCCGTAAAACATCAAACAACAGTGAAAAATAACAATATCTCATATCACAGTTTGATCAAACGTTCTTAAAAGTAAAGTAAAGCAACAAATGACGTCATTTATTTTGCTGTGATGAACATTTAATTTATGACATTTTTAAGATTAATCAACTTAATTAATTGTTAATTGCGCCGCTCAACCAGATGAGACTTGGAGCCCGGCTAGCTGTTCCCATCTGCTTCCAGTCTTTGTGCTAAGCTAAGCTAACGGTCTTCGGACTGGTGTCGAGCTTCTCGTCTAACTCGCTGCAAGTTCTGCTTGAGTGCATATTGACATTGATATTGATATTGATATTGACATTGATATTGATATTGACATTGATATTGATATTGATATTGATATTGCTTATTGATCTGAGTGATCACGGTTCTGTGCGCTTCGCTTTGCAGCGGTTTATTTTGAGTGTATTGATGTCATGAAATGAAGCTCATTTCTAATGTGTGTTTTTCTTCTTCTCTCTTCGTGTTCGAGCAGCAGGAGGAGGAGCAGCTTCCACAGGTATTATTATTATTATTATTATTATATGTTTTATTGATCACACCTGGACTGTGTTTACTTATGGAGATGGATAGGAGTCCAGTTATGACTCACAACAGCACTGATCATTTAAACCATGTAAAAAGGTTAAATTATGATTCATATATTGTAATTTATGTGCTGTAGATATATGTAAACAGATCATTAAATTTGCTTTCTTCTTCATTCTGTCTTTAGATATTTTATATTTAAAATAGAACCATAAAATCTATTTTTTTTTCAAAGCTGCAATATATTCTTTTCTATCTTATATTAATATTATTATTATTAATAATATTATATGAATAACATTTAATTGCAAGATAAGCCTAGTTTATTTCTTTATTAAATTTTAAAGCATAATTATTGATTAATAATTCATTCAATGAGGACCGATAACTATAAATGTTCGGTATCATCTGCTGTGACGCATTAATCTCCATTTCCATCTCATTTCCTGTTCATGTGTCTCGCATCTTCACCTTTTTATAGCTTTCTTTTTAATGTCATCAGTTGTACAGTTGTGTTTCTTTTATTTATGTTTATGTTTATGTTTCCACGGGAGATGGAAATCGAGTGCTGTGAATGTCGTTGAATCTGCTTTCCAAACAAACTAGCGGTCCGCGCCGCGTTTGCGTTTGAGGCCGACGGGTCAGACGTCGACGGGTCAGACGTCGACGGGTCAGACGTCGACGGGTCAGACGTCGACGGGTCAGACGTCGACCTCACGGGGGCTTCCTGCCCTCTGGACCCAGGAAGTGAGGCGGCGGGGGGGTCCGGGAAGAGGCCGAGCGAGTCTTTGTGGGCCTCCGAAGACCCGGGCTCTCAGAGGGCCATCAGCCTGGACGAGTGCCTGGACGAAGGCGGCGATGCGTCTCTGGTCCGCAGCGAAGCTCTGGAGGACCTGACGGCCATCGGGGACCGAAGCCTGAGGCTGGGTCAAGGGGAGGAGTCCAGGACCGCCCCCCCAGAGGCCCAGGGTCCGCCACGTGACCCTCAACCAGAGGACCTCCACAGCGGTGGCCAGAACGATCGCCTTTTGAGCCCAACGCCGTCCGATGTGACTCACAGCGGCGACTCGTCGCCCCGCGGGGCCGGCAGTTCGATGCCCCACATTTCTAATGACTCGGACTCGAGCGGGGCTCGGGCCACCGGCGCCGCCGAGCTCCAGAAGGCCCCCCCCCAAAGCCTCCCAATCAGAAAGTCTCTGGTCCCGGTCGCTATTTTCAAAGGTCTGTCTGCTGTTCACCGGTTCGGAGCCCTCTTGCGTTAACTCCTCCCACTTCTTTCTTTTACAACGCAGCTTCTACCGTATGCCATGCTGCCCCCCCACCCACCCCACCCCCACCCCCGACCCCCCCACCGCTTCAGGACGCTGCCCTCGAGGAGAAAGCTTGGCGTCCTGCGTGTCTCCACTCTTTGTTTCATGGCTCCATCTCTGCTCACCTCGCTGGTTATTGCGGCCCGCGAAAAAAAAAAAAATCCACTTTTTATTTTAAATGTAATTTTTATTTTTCTGGGTTTCCACGAAGCACTTTGTGTCACACGCATGCTGCACATCATTTATTAGTTTGAGTTTCTTTGCCGTGCGAATGTTGTTTCAAATGAAGAAGAAATGGCAGCATATTAAACTTTAATTTTAATCTCTTCCGCCTGCAGCTCAAGCAAAGATGGATAACGGCTCTGCAGATAAGGTACGTCAAAGGGTTCATTTCTTTGGGTTGAAGGAATCCTTCTGGTTCATTACAACTTGGAGCATATTGTTCTCTGTAAGTTAGTCTAGAAACATTCAGTCAGACGATCTGACGGGTTCTGAATCTACAGGTTTGTAACCAGTAACATCGGAGTCTCTATAGAAGAAATGGAAGCATAGACTTCTATACAACCAGAGGAGTCGCCCCCTGGTGGTCAGGAGAGAGAATGCAGCTTTAACACATGAAGCATAGACTTCTATACAACCAGAGGAGTCGCCCCCTGGTGGTCAGGAGAGAGAATGCAGCTTTAACACATGAAGCATAGACTTCTATACAACCAGAGGAGTCGCCCCCTGGTGGTCAGGAGAGAGAATGCAGCTTTAACACATGAAGCATAGACTTCTATACAACCAGAGGAGTCGCCCCCTGGTGGTCAGGAGAGAGAATGCAGCTTTAACACATGAAGCATAGACTTCTATACAACCAGAGGAGTCACCCCCTGGTGGTCAGTAGAGAGAATGCAGCTTTAACACATGAAGCATAGACTTCTATACAACCAGAGGAGTCGCCCCCTGGTGGTCAGTAGAGAGAATGCAGCTTTAACACATGAAGCATAGACTTCTATACAACCAGAGGAGTCGCCCCCTGGTGGTCAGTAGAGAGAATGCAGCTTTAACACATGAAGCATAGACTTCTATACAACCAGAGGAGTCGCCCTCTGGTGGTCAGGAGAGAGAATGCAGCTTTAACACATGAAGCATAGACTTCTATACAACCAGAGGAGTCGCCCTCTGGTGGTCAGGAGAGAGAATGCAGCTTTAACACATGAAGCATAGACTTCTATACAACCAGAGGAGTCGCCCCCTGGTGGTCAGTAGAGAGAATGCAGCTTTAACACATGAAGCATAGACTTCTATACAACCAGAGGAGTCGCCCCCTGGTGGTCAGGAGAGAGAATGCAGCTTTAACACATGAAGCATAGACTTCTATACAACCAGAGGAGTCGTCCCCTGGTGGTCAGTAGAGAGAATGCAGCTTTAACACATGAAGCATAGACTTCTATACAACCAGAGGAGTCGCCCCCTGGTGGTCAGGAGAGAGAATGTCTTTAAACTTAACTGCAGACACTTTTAAGGCAAACTTGTGAGTAAACAGTTGTTATTTACACATCCAGCAGTCACAAAGGGGCTTAATCATTTAGCTTTTAGCTCTGTTTTTGGTCTCCACCACCTCAAGTATCTCTCTTGAGCTGCTGCCAGCTGGTCTCTGAGCAGGTCGGACAGTATATAACATTCTCTCTTTTAGAGTACAGTGGCTCTTTACAGTGTTTTCTCAACAACAACCACAAAAAAACAGTAAAGTCGTGGTCCAAAAAATCAAAACAATCAGCTGAAAGGTGCTAAAAAATAAGACCCAAGTTGAAACTAACCGGAATAATCCTTTCATGGAAAACAATCATTCTTTTCCATCATTTCTCATTTGTTGAGTCATTCCTTTTGTTTTATCTTCATTGTCATTTCATTCATTTTTCCTCCTCATGAAAAAGACCCAAACTTCCCCTAAAAGAGCGTCCGCTCTCACCACGGGGGGCAAAACAAGCCCCGCCTCCCGAAACGGCCCCTCCTCCATCCCCGTTAAGGCCAGCAGCCCCGGAGTAAGTAAGAGAGTTCAGGTTGTGAAACACAATGGAGGCATCTTCATCATCATCATCATCACCGTTAGGTTAAAGAAATATAAATGCACCCAAAAACTTACATTTATTTTATTGTGAATTACTGTAAAGACCGACCGAAGCCTCGTGAACAAGATTCAAGTGAATATTGTCTCTGAAATATTTTTACTACTTGAATAAAAACAGCTTTCTGAGGTAAAAATTATTTTAAAAAACTACTTTTCATAACTAATTAATAACTTGTTTTTGTTTTTCAGAGTCTCGCTGGTGCAAAGTCTCAAACCCCCGGCATCAAAACGTCTGTTAGAACTGCAGCTCATCAAGGTATCAAAACCGTTCATTACATATTAAATTACATTTTTTATTTCATGCAATTTTAAACAAGGAGTAAGATTTAAGGATTACTTATGTGTCATAACCTCCCAAAAGTAAAAATAAAAAGCTAATTATTAGAGATCGCGTTTTTCCACCAAACCACCAGGTGATCCGGTCCTCGTCTTTATCGATTTATTATCTTGTTTTAAAACCTGTGACTCCGCCTTCAGATGGGAGTGGCCACAGCAGCCCCGGCACCCCGAAGTCGCCCGCCAGCCAAGCGCTCTCCGCCAAGGCGGCGGCCGAGGCCAACAAGGTCAAGAAGGTCGCGGTGGTGCGCTCCACGCCCAAATCCCCGGGCTCGCTGAAGAGCCGCCCGCCGGCCCCTCTGGCCGCGGCGGCGGCGCCCATGCCGGACCTGAAGCACGTCAGGTCCAAGATCGGCTCCACGGAGAACATGAAGCACCAGCCCGGAGGCGGAAAGGTGAGGCACACCGGCCCTCTGGGTTCTGGTCCAGTTCTGGAGGCAGAGATGATCTCATTGGGAGGTTCAGACCTCGAGCGGATCTAGAGATCCACTGACCTCAAAGGCGCCCGGCGTGAATTCAACGTGTAAAAAGATGCACTTTGTGCTCTAAAAAACGATTTCACTGCAGTTCCTTTAATATAATGTGAATCCTGACAGCTCGTTAGCACCTCCGGTGGTCAAAGAAGCTCCTCGCGGCGCTTCAAAATCCAATAATATGAAGAAAATATTAGTTATTACGCAACTTTGTCCTAAAAATCCATTTACAGGCTTTACAGACCGACTCGTCCAGCTAACACACGTCAGACTGATTCAGGATCAGAGGATGTGGCGTTGGAATGAGAACAAGTTATCTTCTGATTGAATATGTGGTTTACAAATAAAAAAAGACTTAAATGCTGACTCCGCCCACTGGGTTTGAATCAGCCAATCAGCACGTTTCTGCTTCCAGAGCCTCTGAGAATTGTTTGTTGAACTAAACCTCCAATCTGCCTTTTGATGTTTTAAGTGTTGTCTGATCAATACAGTCCAATGTGCTTTGAGTATGATGACGTACGTGTGTGTGTGTGTGTGTGTGTGTGTGTGTGTGTGTGTGTGTGTGTGTGGGGAAAGTCCATTTTAGCATTAAAAGAACAGCAGAGTCTTTGTTCGTCTTTGACGTTTTACGACTGAACTTTTAAGGGAAAGTTGTGTTATAAATGATTTAAATTGAGAGAATATTTATCTCACACACACACACACACACACACACACCAGTGAGTAGGCATAACGTTTCATCCACGCTCGTCAACGCGTAGCAAAGCACATTGACAACTTTGGTTCGGCTCATTTTCTGTAACCAGTGTAGCATGAAAGCGAGGTTAAATTAGCTCGTTAGCTAGCTAGCGTGCTAATTTAACCTTGCTTTCCTGCTACACGTGTTAACGGAAAATGGTCCGAGCGGCAGGCTGGTGACCGCTGGGTCTAACTGTCACGCCGCCTCCGGAGAAGGAGAAGCTACCTAGCTGACAAGCTAGTTCCAACACACTTTCATGCTACACGGGTAACGAAAAATGAGCCGAACAGCTAGCTGACGCTCCCTTCGCCTCACTCCCCTGCGAAGGACAAGCTAGCTGGCTATCTAGAGAACTGACTAGCCAGTTATCCGTTTGTTTGGTTCCCGTCAAATGACCCTTCAATGTCCGCCGCGCCTCTTTTCCTCTCCGACGTGGCGTCACCTCCGTTTCCTTGTTCCAGGTGCAAATCCCCCATCAGAAGGTGGACTACAGCAGCGTGCAGTCCAAGTGCGGCTCCAAAGACCTCGTGACTCACGTCCCCGGTGGAGGCAATGTGAGTAACTGAGGGATGAACTCAACACCAGGCGGTCTGTGCAGCTACGAGCATCAAAAACAACTTTTGGGATGGAACGTGTACAAATATCTGCTCAATAAGACACTTTAATATTTAGCTCACGGTGCAAAGAACCGAAAGCTCTCTTCTTTAATGCGTTAAAGTGGACATCTCTAACATTCGATTGGTTTTGTGCGATTTATTTAGTCGTTAGTGTTTGCAGAAGTAGAGTCTTTAATTAATTTGAATTAATTAAAATTATTTTAATTATATTTTAATTAATTTAAAAAATGTAATTTAATTTAGTTATTTAATTTAATTAAAGAAAAATAATAATTTACGTTTAATTCAGCATCTATGGTCTCACCGGTCGTGGTTCAGTAACAATATTTGTATTTTAATGCTCTAAAGATCTAAAGAGTTATGGAGGCAGCTTCGGGTCCTGGTTCCGGTCTCATCATGAATCCTCCTTCTGTTCTCTCTGCAGGTCCAGATCCTGGACAAGAAGATCGACGTGGCCAACGTGCAAGCTCGCTGTGGCTCTAAAGACAACATCAAGCACACGCCCGGCGGCGGCAAGGTGGGGACCCCCCTCGGACCCCCCTCTTGGACCCCCCCTCGGACCCCCCCAGACCCCCTCCCCTCCGGGTTTCACTTCCACTCATTTTAAAATGTTTTCAGGGAAAATTGTCCAATCGGTGTTGGTGGTAAATGTGCTGGAGTGACGCAATAGTTCCCTTCGTCAACCGGTTCCCATGCAATGCATGCTGGGACATGTAGGCACCTTGAGCAGGAGATCTATCGCTTCAGTCGACAACGTTCACCACCAACACCGATCGGACCTCCCCATGAGCACCAGGCGGACCTCCTTACAGTCTTTAAAGTAGTATAAAGGTCCCCCCCAGTCCTCTGTAGCCCGCCTGGTTCCCCCTCCTCCACCGGTCCGGGTCCACCGGTCCTCTTCCTCCAGGATAACCTTCTCTCGTATCAACTTTCCAGGTTCAGATTATTGAAAAGAAGCTGGACTTAAGCAGCGTGCAGTCCCGATGTGGCTCCAAAGATAATATGAGTCATGTCCCCGGTGGCGGCAATGTGAGTAGACGAGGGATTTTTGGCGCCCCCGTGTGGCCGTTGCCAAAAAAAACCCCTCCTTGTTGCTGCTCCTGAATGCATCTTCACGAAGGAGCACGAACCTGCTGTGTGTGTTCACCCCTCCAGACCTGATGCTCCTCTAACAGCTGAACCACTAACACTCCGGCATGAGCATTTCACTAGAGCAGCACCCAGACCAGTGGTGGGCGTGGCCTAAGAGCTTTGACCAGTGGTGGGCGTGGCCAAGAGCTTTTCTAAAGGAGCACTACCACCGTTGTCCACAGGGACCGCCAGAAACAACACAACATAAAAAAGTTCCTCATTGTAGCTTTAAGTACACTTTTATTTATTTTATACGACTTTAATATTGCACATTTCACTTTGCTTCATTTATTTGGCCACTTAAGTTACTTAAAAAAATTATATCTATAGTTCAGAGTTTATCAAATTAATTGATTAGTCTATCGACAAAACATTAAAACAAAGAGGAATATTTTCATTTTTTAAATCAATATTTTATGTGAATCTATTGATTTCTTCATAAAGTAACTATAAGAGGCTCGATTAATTTTAAATTTCCTTTTCATGATTCCAGCTTCTCAAAAGTGACGATTAACCGCGTTCTTTGTTTTGAATGACAAAAATATTAATAAATGTGAAGTCACATGACCACATTCCTCATCTTATCTAATAATGCACAACTTATTAAATAATTATTACCAATGCATTAATATATTGGTAATAATTATCTATGGATGTATTGTATAAGAGTATAACTTTTTAAAATGTGGTATTAGTACTTTTATTGAGTTTAGTGAATCTTAGAGTTGAATTAGTTTCCGTGACCTCACAGGCTTTCTCACGGTGTTGCGCAATGCTCATGCTCACCTGCCAAACCGGCCCCTGAAAGCAACATGCATGAAACCTTTGTGTGTGTGTGTGTGTGTGTGTGTGTGTGTGTGTGTGTGCGTGTGTGTGTCTCGCGCCAAAGAGAACTAATTGTGTCATAAAAGTGACAAAAGAGTCTCTGTTGAACGGAGACGACCTCGAGAGCGTTGTGTCACGAGACCAGAGAAATTAATCTACAGCTACATATATATATATATATATTAAAATAATATATATTAAAATATATATATATATATATATTAAAATATATATATATATTTTTAATATATATATTTAAAAAAAAAAAAATATATATATATATATATATATATATACAGCCTCTCTTTTTTTATACATATATTAAAAAAAAGAGAGGCTGACTTTAATATTAATATTAATATAACAATAATATAATTAATTAATATTTAACCCTGCTAGTCTTCGCGTGTGATTGAGGCTGCGTTTCACCATCAGAAGCTAAATAAATTAATGGTTTAACTTTTGCTCAAAACTTTAAAACTAGCTTCACATTTAGAAAGATTTATTTAAAATCTCCATTTAGTTTTTACTCTAAACAGAGATTACATTTACTTCAAATTCAAACCGTTTTAAAGTTAATGAGCACAGAGCAGCGTTTACTAAATGTATTTATTCATGTTCATTTGGGTCAGCAGCTGATTAAACTGCCCTTTTGGTTTGAACGTGGATTTAATAAACAGATTAGTTTGTTTATAGCAGCAGAGCTCAGCTTGGCTTTAAACTGGGATTAACTCATCTGATACCCGATTAGAGCTAATCTCAGATTAAAGGAACCCTGGTTCCATTGATCCGGGGTTCCCTTCTAGAACAATAACAGTTCCTAATATCAGAGTCAGAATAATAATAATAATTCATACTTTGTTTCTGTTTTGTCGCCTTCAGGTTCAGATTGTGCACAAAAAGATTGATCTGACCAACGTTCAATCCAAATGTGGATCGAAAGCCAACATCCGTCATAAGCCAGGTAAACAATAACATCATAATAATTAATGGACATAAACTCTTTATTTTAAATTAAGTGAATGTGTTTGTAGAACGTTATTTAAATTTAATTATCAACTATTAATTTCAATCGTATTTTAAGTATAACAATTCCAACAAATTTATATATATATATATATATATATATATATATGTGTAAAAAATAAATAAATGATATAGGTATTTATTATATATATAAAATATATATATATATATACATATATATAAATAGATAAATATGATATATATATATGTATTATATTATATATATGTATAAAATATATATATATTAAAGATGTGTATAAATAAATATGATATATATGTATTTATTATATATATAAAATATATATATATAAAATATATATATATATATATATATATATCAAATATATATATATTTGATATATATATGTATAAATAGATCAATATGATATATATATATATATGTATAAAATATATATATATTAAAGATGTGTATAAATAAATATGATATATAAATATGTATTTATTATATATATAAAATATAATATATATATACATATAAATAGATAAATATGATATATATATATATATATATATATATATATATATATATATATATATATGCGTTTATATATATAAAATGCTGCTTACACTTATTGGTGCATCTGGATTAACAAATAATAATGTCAGCTATAATAAAATATCAGAACAAGTACTTTTAGTTTTTATACTTTAAGTACACTTCAGTATAGTATTTTTACACTGTTGAATTAGTACTTTTAAATATATATATATTTTTTATTTTTTATTAACAATTCTAGTGCTATATTCTGTGTTCATCAGGTGGAGGAAATATTGAGATAAAAAACGAGAAGATCGATTTCAAAGGTCAGTCTAAGGTCGGCTCGCTTGACAACATCGGCCACGTCCCTGGAGGCGGAGCCAGAAGGGTAAGAACACCACAACCAAGCACTAGATTATATTATCATTATTATTATTATTATTGGTATCAAGCTACAGCTTTCTATCTGCAGAGTCGGCTCCTCCCTTCAGAATAACAGCTTTCACTCACTCAGACTCACGGTACCTGAACGCACCACGAGTAGCAGATCCTTTAGAGGCGTTTATTAAACACAATATATTATTAATTTAAATAGTGCTGCTTGAAGAACAGGGATCTTTGCAGTGAAGATTATATTAATAGACATATATTATTAAAAGGAAGGTACATGTATAGTATTAGTTCATAATGCAGCATTTTATATCTAATATTTGTTATATTAGGTTTTCTCGTTTCTCACATTCTTTGTTGTCGTGAAGACACAAATAATAATTAACAAGTGCAGCAGGTTAAGAATATTAATATAAAAATAGACATTTGCAATAATAAATAGAAATTAAAAGACTGTCGGCGCTGTTTGAATTGAAGTGTGTGTGTAAAATATTATATTCTCAGGATGCAGATTATTATTTATTTTTTGGCATTGATATAAGTGTATAAAAGGACAGGAAATAAATATATATTAATATAATATAAATAGTTTTAATGAGTTGTTTGTCAGCAACAGATCTCCCCCACAATGCACCTGTGATCCGGTTAGAAGTCCCCAGCAACATTACACACACAACAAAAAACAGACACCGCTAAGCCCTCCATCCCTCATTACCCCCCCCCCCCCCCCCCCCCCCCCCTCCTGATTTAATCCGTCTGTCGTCATCACTTCTGGTTCTTTTTGGTTCTTTTTGGTTCTTTTGGTTCCGTTGACGCCATCCCGTGTCTTTGTGTTGCATGCTTGTCATTCTGCTGGTGGGGCTCCTGTGTAGCGGGACAAGGGGAAGGAAGCGGAGGGCGGTTCCTCGGGCAGCCCCTCGGCCCCCTCCCCCGCTGTCACCCCCCCCCAGTCCCCACAGACCGCCCCCCCAGCACCCATCACCCCCATCCTGACGAACCCCCTCATAAAGATTGAGGACTCCTGTAAGTACTCGCGAGCTGCAGCTCGAGTGTTTTTCTTTTCATTAAACTTCGTTGAGGTTTCACATAAACGTCTGACACACATTACACGATATTAATCTGCTTCTATAACAGCTGCCTCAGTTATTAAAGCTCTGAGAACCTCTGCTACATTATGGTGTATAATAATGTCATAGAAATACCTGTATGCAGTAATAAAGTCATAGTATAGTTTGTCAGGAAAAGATTTAGTATTTCATAAAAACGTCATGGTAAAAAAGTCATAGTATTGTATATCGATACAAGTAGTTTAAAAAAGTCATAGTTTAAGTATAGTATGTCGAAATAAGTCATGAAAAGTCATAGTATAGTCATCATAGAATACGTCATAAAGTCATCGTACAATGTGTCATAAGTCTTAAAAAGTTATCGCACAATATGTCATAAAAGTCTTAAAAAGTCATCGTACAATATGTTGTAAAAGTCTTAAAAAGTTATCGTACAATGTGTCAAGTCCTAAAAAGTCATCGTACAATATGTCATAAAAGTCATAAAAAGTCATCGTACAATATGTTGTAAAAGTCTTAAAAAGTTATCGCACAATGTGTCATAAAAGTCATAAAAAGTCATCGTACAATATGTTGTAAAAGTCTTAAAAAGTTATCGTACAATGTGTCAAGTCCTAAAAAGTCATTGCACAATACGTCATAAAAGTCATCGTACAATGTGTCAAAAGTCTTAGTCATCGTACAATACGTCATAAAAGTGATACAAAGTAATCGTACAATGTGTCAAAAGTCATAAAAAGTCATCGTACAATATGTCGTAAAAGTCATCGTACAATGTGTCATAAAAAGTTATCGTACAATGTGTCATAAGTCTTAAAAAGTCATCGTACAATGTGTCAAGTCCTAAAAAGTCATCGTACAATATGTCGTAAAAGTCTTAAAAAGTTATCGTACAATGTGTCAAGTCCTAAAATGTCATTGTACAAGATGTCATAAGTCATAAAAAGTCATCGTACAAAATAGGGTGTAAAAGTCTTAAAAAGTCATCGTACAAGATGTCGTAAAAGTCTTAAAAAGTCATCGTAAAATAGGTCATAAAAGTCTTAAAAAGTTATTGTACATTGTGACAAGTCCTAAAATGTCATTGTACAATATGTCATAAAAGTCCTAAAGTCATCGTACAATATGTCGTAAAAGTCCTAAAAAGTCATCGCACAATACGTCATAAAAAGTCATCGTAAAATATGTCGTAAAAGTCATCGTACAATATGTCGTAAAAGTCTTAAAACGTAATCGTACAATGTGTCAAGTCATAAAAAGTCATCGTACAATAAGTCATAAAAGTCATCGTACAATGTGTCAAAAGTCTTAAAGTCATCGTACAATAAGTCATAAAAAGTTATCGTACAATGTGTCAAGTCCTAAAATGTCATTGTACAATATGTCATAAAAGTCCTAAAAAGTCATCGTAAAAAATAGGGTGTAAAAGTCTTAAAAAGTCATCGTACAAGATGTCGTAAAAGTCTTAAAAAGTCATCGTACAATAGGTCGTAAAAGTCTTAAAAAGTTATCGCACAAGTCATAAAAGTCTTAAAAAGTCATCGCACAATGTCATAAAAGTCTTAAAAGGTTATCGTACAATGTGACAAGTCCTAAAATGTCATCGTACAATGTCATAAAAGTCCTAAAGTCATCGTACAATATGTCATAAAAAGTCATCGTACAATATGTCGTAAAAGTCTTAAAAAGTCATCGTACAATATGTCGTAAAAGTCCTAAAAAGTCATCGCACAATACGTCATAAAAAGTCATCGTAAAATATGTCGTAAAAGTCATCGTAAAATATGTCGTAAAAGTCTTAAAAAGTCATCGCACAATGTCATAAAAGTCTTAAAAAGTTATCGTACAATGTGACAAGTCCTAAAATGTCATCGTACAATATGTCATAAAAAGTCATCGTACAATATGTCGTAAAAGTCTTAAAAAGTCATCGTACAATATGTCGTAAAAGTCATCGTACAAAGTGTCATAAAAGTCATAAAAAGTCATCGTACAATATGTCATAAAAGTCCTAAAAAGTCATTGTACAAAGTGTCAAAGTGATAATAAACGTTGCAGGTACATCTGATGAATTCGTGTTATGGAGGTTTTGTGGTCCATCATTCAGCCGGTGGCCACCAGGTGGCGCCCTTCAGGTGTTCAGGACCCGGTCAGCATGTCTCACCCCCCCCTCTCTGACCCCCCCAGATTGAGAGCCACAAGCTGAGCTTCCGTGAGACCGCCAAGGCGCGCACGGACCACGGCGCTGAGATCGTCTCCCTGGAGGACTCCCCCCACCCGCTCAGCACAGTGTCCTCCTCCGGCAGCCTCAACATGGCCGACTCCCCGCAGCTCTCCACGCTGGCCGACCAGGTGTCCGCCTCTCTGGCCAAACAGGGCTTGTGAATGCACCTCCACCTCCTCCCCCACCTCCTCCACCTCCCCCACCTCCTCCACCTCCAACCACACGACCAAGTGGAGGAGTTGCGACGCCTTCCTCCTTCTTTTGTCACAGGACTTTTTTTAGCTACCCGTCACTGTTTATCCTCCACTAACCTTTAAAAGAAAAAGATTAACAAGTAATCCAACATGTATTTAATCTCTCTGGTCTTTGAGCTCTTTATTTGCTATTTCTACCTTTTGTAAGTCTCCCTTTTAAGAGTTAAATCACCCAGCAGAGCAAATCTGCTTGATTCTCCTTGAATCTGAGGATCTGCTCCCACTTCCTGGTAATCTGACGTCATCTAACGCCTGGTTTCCTGTCACATTTACCGTAAATCCTTTAGAAAGTTCCCCAAGGCCCTTTAGAAAGTTCCTCAAGTCCCTTTAGAAAGTTCCTCGCTCAAGGCCCTTTAGAAAGTTCCTCAAGTCCCTTCAGAAAGTTCCTCAAGTCCCTTCAGAAAGTTCAAGGCCCTTTAGAAAGTTCCTCGAGTCCCTTTAGAAAGTTCCTTGAGTCCCTTTAGAAAGTTCCTCAATGCCCTTTAGAAGGTTCCTCAAGTCCCTTCAGAAAGTTCAAGGCCCTTTAGAAAGGTCTTCAAGTCCCTTCAGAAGGTTCCCCTTCAGAAAGTTCCTCAAGTCCCTTCAGAAGGTTCCTCAAGTCCCTTTAGAAGGTTCCTCAAGTCCCTTTAGAAAGTTCCTCAAGTCCCTTCAGAAGGTTCCTCAAGTCCCTTTAGAAAGTTCCTCAAGTCCCTTCAGAAGGTTCCTCAAGTCCCTTTAGAAAGTTCCTCAAGTCCCTTCAGAAGGTTCCTCAAGTCCCTTTAGAAAGTTCCTCAAGTCCCTTCAGAAGGTTCCTCAAGTCCCTTTAGAAAGTTCCTCAAGTCCCTTCAGAAGGTTCCTCAAGTCCCTTTAGAAAGTTCCTCAAGTCCGTTCAGAAGGTTCCTCAAGTCCCTTTAGAAAGTTCCTCAAGTCCCTTCAGAAGGTTCCTCAAGTCCCTTCAGAAGGTTCCTCAAGTCCCTTTAGAAAGTTCCTCAAGTCCCTTCAGAAGGTTCCTCAAGTCCCTTTAGAAAGTTCCTCAAGTCCCTTCAGAAGGTTCCTCAAGTCCCTTTAGAAAGTTCCTCAAGTCCCTTCAGAAGGTTCCTCAAGTCCCTTTAGAAAGTTCCTCAAGTCCCTTTAGAAGGTTCCTCAAGTTCCTTCAGAAGGTTCCTCAAGTCCCTTCAGAAGGTTCCTCAAGTCCCTTTAGAAAGTTCCTCAAGTCCCTTCAGAAGGTTCCTCAAGTCCCTTTAGAAAGTTCCTCAAGTCCCTTCAGAAGGTTCCTCAAGTCCCTTTAGAAAGTTCCTCAAGTCCCTTCAGAAGGTTCCTCAAGTCCCTTCAGAAGGTTCCTCAAGTCCCTCTCGTGGGTATTTTGTTTTGATCAAACTCGCTGGCGCCCAGTTTGTGCTGAAGCAGAACGAAAAGTTAAAACATGTTTTCTTTTATTGCAGGAAAAGCTAATAAGTAAATAATTTTGCATAAACAACAAAAAAAGAGTAAAACAGAAAGATGCTTTCAGACCTCAGCGCTGTCTTTTGCTTCGTGTCGTCGACACAACAGGAGTCTGACCTGGATTATAAAAAAATGAATATAATAAACGGCTAGAGTAGAGTTGGTTTGTTGGGCAGTTTTATAATCGTACTCTGAATATATGACGCGTGTTTGATATGGAGAAACATTTGTTTATCGTGCCTGCTGCCGTCGGTGTTATGTCATCATTTTGTTACTGCTCCGTTGTTAAAGCTCGAGGAGGAAGAATTAACCTTTTAGAAAGTGTAACTTTTCATGGCCAAATTATTGAGTAGAGACGTGCGCTACGCGCTACGCTAAAGCTAAAGTAGAATAATGTTCACCAGTTATAAGTGTTCTTAAAGAGAGACTGTTTAGGTTGTGAGAGGATACGAAATGCTAAGCTACTGTTTATCATTTAGCTAAAATGCTAAAAGTATTTCATCAATTTATCAAGTCAGCGAACTACGGAATTAGCGAGCTAGCCGCCATGCTAGTCTACTAGCTAGTTTGCTATTTACACATACAAGATGGCCGCCTCGCTGCCCGTTCTGCTGCATTGATTTGAGTATTAAGAACATTTAGCCAACGTTAGCCTGCATACGTGTTGAAATTACACATTTTTGACTTTCGGGTCGAGTTATTTCTTCTCTCAGAAGTTGCGTAGTCTCACTTTAAAAACTGTACTCACCCAGAATGGATATTGGAAAGCAGCTTGATGATGATGATGAAGATGAAGATGATGGGTTGGTCGGGCCAAGTTGACACAACGTGCGCTGGACACGGGACGCTCCAGTTCTCTGCTACGTCACCTGACCTGACGTCATGTGACTCCAGACTAAAAAGAGAGCGAGGGGAATCTTGTATTTGTTGAACCCCTAAAAAACAAAACCCCCATAAGTGTTGAAGACCCGTCCTGTTGAATGTTCCCGGTGACTCATCACTTTACTCAACAAACTTCTTCTCGCATGCCACTCACGTTAAGTGAAGTCCGCTTGTCGCCGCCCCCTTTTCACAAAGTGGTTTCCCGTTTTATGAATGAAAATAAAAGCACATTTCGTGTGTGTGTCAAGTCGGAACACTGTGTGTGTGTGTGTGTGTTTTAACATGTGTTGCCAAAATAGAAACGAACAGCGCGGCAGTTCATCCGCATGAGTTCCTGGTTCTTCTCTTCAGGCGGTCGGGGGTTCGATCCCCGAGTCGACGTCTCCAGAGTTTATTTTTTTTTTCCTGCAGTAACAAAACTCATCACCTGATCGGTTTTCTTTGGTTTTTACGTCCCGACGCTGTACAGTTTGTGGAAATGTGATTGTTCTCGTTATTGTGCATTGGATCAATAACTGGTTTATGGTGATGATGATTCTTGTTGCTGTATTTGTGTATTTGAAAAATAAACGCTATGAAGTCACAAACACACGGTTTTATTCACCCGGATGGAGCGAGTTCAGACCGAAGGACTTGAGGCCGGAACAACAACGCCAAGTTAAACATAAATGTTTTAATGGTACTATTTACAAAAAAACAAAAACAAAAACAAATCTGCTTTTTGATTAGGTTAACTGCTGCAACAATCGAACAGGTACATTGACATCTTGCTTAAACTACGAAAAGAAAACAGTGATTGAATGGCTGTGGCATAAAACGGAGGTGAAAAACGAAAACAACCAGTATTTTTTTTGCATAGCAATTAGTTACTTAAGGTGTGGGGGGAGGGGGAGGGGGAGGGGGGGGGGGAGTGTGATTATGACGAAGAAAAAAAATATATAAATCCATCTTGCAGAATTCTGGATCCGATCAGAGTGAAAATATTCAAACAGCAGAACAAATTATTCCCTTAAATTGAAAACCTGAGGTCGGGGGGGCTTCTAGCTGAGAGCGGCGACGGTTGAAATGTTTGCAAGAGAACCGGAGAAGGGAAGTGTGTGTGTGTGTGTGTGTGTGGGGGGGGGCATTGTGTTGTATTTTCATGTTTTATTATAACCCACAATTTAACTTATACAGCAACGCCTGTCTGCTGAGTGAAACTAGATGTCTGACCCCCCGAGTCTTTATTTTTTAATCAAGTGGGATTCTCAGTGTGTGCCGTTGTGATAAGACTAACGTTAGCATGTTTTTGCAGCATGCAGCAGCGCTTTACTGTAGGGCAAGTGCTCAAAAGACGCCCCCAGCTCTCTCTCTCTATGCCACCACCCTCTTTTTTTTTTAATATATATATATATAAAAAATAAAAATAAACTGAGTGAGAAGAGACGGCGGGGCGAGACGGAGCTGTGGACCGTAAAGGAATGATTCTTACTATTTAAAACAAACAAAAACAAAAACAAAAACAAACAAACACACGGAGAATGTGTTACGGACACAAAGAAAACACGTCAGGAATGAAAACAAAGAAAAAGAAACCAACAAAACGAGACTTGGCAGTTGGAGAAGTGCTCTGGTGATTTCAGGCGACCTCTAGAGGAAGAAGAAGGGAACCACATCTCAAATGTACCTGTTTATTTGGATGAGGAGGAGGAGGATGAGCAGGGAGGAGGAAGGGGGTATTTTTTCTTGTTTTGTAATTTGTCACTCTACTAAAAATGTACATGGGAATAACAAGCAAACTAGTCAATAGAAAACACCCTTTGGCCATATGTTGAGGAGTCCGCTACATAGTGCGCTACGAGTGCACGTATGAACACCACTACGCCCCCATGTACATTGTTTAGCCTACTACACAAAACAGCTTTTGTAACGTGTTTTATACTTTTTTTTTTTTTTACATTTATCCTTTTTTTTTTTTTTCCTGTGACAAAACAAGTGTTGGGAAAGGCTTCTATCTCCATAATGTTCACTAAAAACTGTGAAAAGTATTAGACTGATGTTTGAATATCAAACAACAGGAACCCATTTAATAGTTTTATTCCGCTTCGAGGTTCTGCTTGTTAATGCCAGAGAGGAGCTGTGGGTGGAGGAGGGGGGGGGGGGGCGGGGGGGGGGGGGGGGGTGAGGGGGCGGGACCTCAGCCTGTCATTCATCGGTGGGCGGTGGACAAGGCCTTGTGTTTGGGGTCGTCGTCACAAGGCAGCTCCGTGTCGTCCGAGTCCAGCCGCCCGTAGCCGGTCGCTCTGCAACCTGAGATGCTGCGCATTCTGGGCCGGCCGAGGAGGTCCTGGTCCTGGTCCTGGTCCTGGTCCTGGTCCGGCTCCGGCTCTGGCTCCGGGTCCTGTGGCAGCGGGAAGCCGCGGCGCTCCCAGGGCGCCACCGTCTGCAAACGCCACACGGAGAACACGGAGCTGAAGCTATTGACAACTTCTGCCCTTCTCACAATAGAAATAAAGTTTTGTAATCAATAATACAATCGTGTTTTTTTTATCTGAACATTTCCTGTTTCAAAATAAAAGCTCTCTAGCGTCTCTCTGTGGACAGAATTCTCATGTGTTGACACAATGCTTTTACTCTGAAATCTTAGTGTGACTTGCATGACTCCATCAAATAAAATTAAATAAATAAGAGTACCAGCTTTTAACTACGGATTCATATTTAAATTAACAAAAGCAGTTCTTCACCTTTTTTCTCTCCACTTAAAAAAATATAAAAATAAACACAGAAGCAAAACTTTAAATGAGATGTGCTCATAAGTTGTTTTGGAAATAAGAATATTTATCTTAAGATGAGATCGACTGACGCTATTAAAGCCTGAGAACACTTTACATTAATATAATAAAACACATGTACGTACCATCTGTTAACAATATAATAAATCACATGTATATAATAAATAATAATATAATATAATAAAACACATGTATGTACCGTCTGTTAACAATATAATAAAACACATGTATATAATAAATAATAATATAATAAAACACATGTATATAATAAATAATAATATAATAAAACACATGTACGTACCCGCTCCTCGAAGGTGAAGTCCGGCGTGGAGCAGCGCGTGTCCTCGCTGGACAGCAGGCGGTGCGAGTCCCTGGATCCGGGCGTGTGGGGGTTGGATGCCGTGTCGGGGCTGGCGGGGCTCATGGGCGACGGCACGTAGCTGTAGTCGTGGAGCGCGGGGCAGTGGGTCGGGTCGGGGGACGCCGGCTGGGGGGTGGGGGGGTTGGTCCCGCACAGCAGCGGCGTGGTGCGCCCGTCCACGGACTTGTACGACCTGTGGGGGGGGAGAGAGTCCACAGACCACGTGTGAGGGTCTACGGTCAAGGCGGGCCTCACTGTGGGGGGGTGGGGGGCATGTGGTGACGTCGCTACCTGCTGCCACGCCTCTTCGCAGGAGCCAGAGCCATCCAGGTCCAGCGGGAGCGCTCCTGGTCCTCGTGGGGCTGGTGGAGCTGCGTGAAGGCCGCGTCCGTCAGGTCCTCCACCTGCAGAGGCAAGACCACCATCAGGAGAACCATCAGGAGCACCATCAGGACAGAACCATCAGGAGCACCATCAGGACAGAACCATCAGGAGCACCATCAAGAGCACCATCACGAGAACCATCAAGACCACCATCAGGAGAACCATCAGGAGCACCATCAGGACAGAACCATCAGGACAGAACCATCAGGAGCACCATCACGAGAGAACCATCACGAGAACCATCAAGACCACCATCAGGAGAACCATCAAGAGAACCATCAGGAGCACCATCAAGAGCACCATCACGAGAACCATCACGAGAACCATCAGGAGCACCATCAGGAGCACCATCAAGAGAACCATCAAGAGAACCATCACGAGAACCATCACGAGAACCATCAGGAGCACCATCAGGAGAACCATCAAGACCACCATCAGGAGAACCGTCAAGACCACCATCAGGAGCACCATCAGGAGAACCGTCAAGAGAACCATCAGGAGCACCATCAAGAGAACCATCAGGAGAACCATCAAGACCACCATCAGGAGAACCATCAGGAGAACCATCAAGAGCACCATCAGGAGAACCATCAAGACCACCATCAGGAGAACCGTCAAGACCACCATCAGGAGCACCATCAGGAGAACCGTCAAGAGAACCATCAGGAGCACCATCAAGAGAACCATCAGGAGAACCATCAAGACCACCATCAGGAGAACCATCAAGAGAACCATCAGGAGCACCATCAAGAGCACCATCAAGAGAACCATCAGAAGAACCATCAGGACCACCATCAAAAGCACCATCAGGAGTACCATCAGGAGAACCATCAGGAGAACCGTCAAGAGAACCATCACGAGAACCATCACGAGAACCATCAGGAGCACCATCAGGAGAACCATCAAGACCACCATCAGGAGAACCGTCAAGACCACCATCAGGAGCACCATCAGGAGAACCGTCAAGAGAACCATCAGGAGCACCATCAAGAGAACCATCAGGAGAACCATCAAGACCACCATCAGGAGAACCATCAGGAGAACCATCAAGAGCACCATCAGGAGAACCATCAAGACCACCATCAGGAGAACCGTCAAGACCACCATCAGGAGCACCATCAGGAGAACCGTCAAGAGAACCATCAGGAGCACCATCAAGAGAACCATCAGGAGAACCATCAAGACCACCATCAGGAGAACCATCAAGAGAACCATCAGGAGCACCATCAAGAGCACCATCAAGAGAACCATCAAGAGAACCATCAGGACCACCATCAAAAGCACCATCAGGAGTACCATCAGGAGAACCATCAGGAGAACCGTCAAGAGAACCATCAGGAGCACCATCAAGAGAACCATCAAGAGCACCATCAAGACCACCATCAAGAGAACCATCAGGAGCACCATCAGGAGCACCATCAAGAGAACCATCAGAAGAACCATCAGGAGCACCATCAAGACCACCATCAGGAGTACCATCAGGAGAACCATTAGGAGAACCATCAGGAGAACCATCAAGAGCACCATCAGGAGAACCATCAGGAGAACCATCAAGAGCACCATCAAGAGCACCATCAGGAGAACCATCAGGAGAACCATCAGGACCACCATCAGGAGAACCATCAAGACCATCATCAGGAGAACCGTCAAGAGCACCATCATGAGAACCGTCAAGAGAACCATCAGGAGAACCGTCAGGAGAACCATCAGAAGCACCATCAAGAGAACCATCAAGAGCACCATCAAGAGCACCATCAAGAGAACCATCAGGAGCACCATCAGGAGAACCATCAGGAGAACCATCAAGACCACCATCAGGAGTACCATCAGAAGAACCATCAAGACCACCATCAGGAGAACCATCAAGAGAACCGTCAGGACAACCATCAGGAGAACCATCAGGACCACCATCAGGAGAACCATCAGGAGAACCATCAGGAGAACTATTACATTTAAATCCCACTTGATGTCATTACTTCATATATAACAGCAACACCTTAATATTAATATTATGAGGAGCTGATATTTAAATAACGTCATTAACGTTAGTCCGAAACTTGTTTTAAGACCTGCAGCCTCGTCACATGTGACACATTTATTTTAATTGTTCTGGTATTTTTCAAACTTAAGATGTCAAAACAAGATTTCTTAAAAAATAACAATGACATATTAAATTAAGTTCTTTCAATACGTCACTGTGACTATTATTACATTTTTAATTTATGACTTCCAGGACATAAAGTGTATTGATGACGCTCCGGATGTTTAACCCTCTACTTCCACAGCTGCAGCGTTCAAAAAGATTAAATAAATAGGGTCCAGGTGGTAAAAAACTAAAGTTAAATTAATGATTAAATCAGAACAATTATTCTAATAACCTTTGTAATCAAAGAACGGCCTCAAATGGAGATTCTATTTGATCTCGTTCCACTTAAGAGATTCAACCTGTGAACGCGTGGATCTGACCACCAGGTGTCACTGTTCCCCCGGTTCATGTGTTGAAGTGTATGAATGCTCTTAAAGCTCGTCCTCACCTCCCGCTCGTCCTCCTCGCCGGTTATGGGCTGAGAGAAGATGTCCACCGAACGCCACCTTCATGAACACAGGAACAAACGTGAGAACAGAAAACCAACCGGACGCCGAGTGTGTGTGTGTGTGTGTGTGTGTGTGTGTGTGTGTGTGTGTGTGTGTGTGTGTACCTGGGTGTGAGGATCTCTTTGTACTGCAGCTTCTCCACTCTGGTGGTGGCAGCCACGGACATGGGGATCACGATGTTGTTGATGTCGAAGGAGCTTTCACCTCGCCTCCTCTTGATTGGCTGCTGCTGGGGGGGGGGGAGGCAGAAAGGACCACCAATAAGGACTCAGGGTTTCAGGAAACGGGGTCTCGTCTCAGATTACACTTCGTAATCTGGATAATTCACAATGTGCATGTTTTTAAACTGAACACCCGTTTTCCTCAATGGGATGTTGTTTAATACCCCCCCCCCCCTTGAATGTTCAATCCGTGTTGATGGTTAACGGAGTCGAGAGAAGCTTCCCCTCCTTTGTTCTTCCTGCAGACTGGTGCAGCTTAAAAACAGAACTTCTTTGTTCTAACTGACATCCCAGAATATGCCGATACGTTAACCATCAACACCGATTGGACGTGCACATAAAAAGGTGTGAA
This sequence comes from Cyclopterus lumpus, assembly GCF_009769545.1. NCBI lineage: Eukaryota > Metazoa > Chordata > Actinopteri > Perciformes > Cyclopteridae > Cyclopterus > Cyclopterus lumpus. The sequence continues at coordinate 17,583,674 of NC_046984.1, read as the reverse complement.
TTTCTTCCTTGAACACAACATGTGAAAAACACCAGCGAGAGTGTTTTTTTTTGTTGTCATTTTGATTGACAGGCGGTGCAGGAAGTCCCGCCTCATCGCCACACGGTGAAGGTTTCCTTACGGGCGTGCTCTGGACGCTGTGGCCCAGCGGCGTGGAGTTCTCTGAAGACGTGGACAGCTGGCGCGTGAGGGGGCTGTGGAGGGACGGGTGCATGTTGGCCAGCGCTGGACAGGAGCCGCTGGGGTCCGTGAACGGTTTCGGGGAGGCTGGAGGACGGAGACACACACACACACACACACACGTTAGAGACACACACACACACGTTAGAGGACTGATGGGTCTCCGTGGTCTCGCCAGACCCTGAAGCCAACGGCTCCCCGTGAAGGACTCACTGTCGGTCCGGTCCAGCGAGTGCTCCCGTAACCTCTTGCGGCTGTAGTTCTTGTCGTAGGGCCCTAAAGACGTGGAGAGGCCCTGCAGCCGCTCGCTCTTGCACGCCGCGTGGCCCTCGAGCCTGGCGGCGTTCAGACCGGCGCCGCCCACACTGCCGTCCGCCGTCCTCGGCTTCTCAGCGCGGTTCTTATAGTGGCCCAGTCCTGCAACGCCAGGAACCAGTCACACATCATCATTAGTCGAGGAGTTGTTAATATGTAAAAAAAGGACATGTCTTCAAGCCCCTCATTCACCTTGCTGGGTATAACGTGTGCAACTACACTTAAAAACCAATGGAAGCTACGGTAGGCCTGTAAGACCTGGAGCTGGGCTACACAAGCACACGAGTGCCTCGGCCCCGTGGCACTGAGACACTGGGAGCGACGCCATTGACCTTCAATAAACTCCCTCGCTGTGAAAAACATTTCATCACGACGAGCCGAGTTCTGAGAACGTTCCGGCTCGAGTCGTCTGCATTTATTTAAATACGCAACCGTCTCCACATGCGGAGCCTCGTGAGGACTTACTGACTGCCATGAGCGAGTTGGTGAACTTGTGCTTCTCTTTGGACGAGGACAGCTTGTGTTTGAGGGACAGCTTCTTCAGGGGTTTGCTCCTCTCCAGGGACTTGGCCTGCCACTGGCTCTTCATCACCTGCTGCAGACGGAGGCCGATGCAAACGTCTGGGGAGGAAGTCGACACGAGGAGGGGGGGGGGGGGGGTTACGTCTTCAGACAGACACTCTGGAGGATGTATATTTAACCAAAAGGGAAATATACGGTGACGCGACACATTCCTTAAGAATTAGACGCCTTTCTTTGTGTGAAGCTCCCGACTATGAACGTTAAAGAGTCGATTTAAACACTCCGTTCTTCCTGTGAGAGGAACTGACCGTCGGGGAAGGAGAGGATGGGGTGGACGCCAAGATCCAGTTTCGACAGGCGCTCCAGGGTGGGCTGCTCGTACTGGGGGTCCTCTCTGGGGGTGGGCCAGCCACCGCACATGCCACAGCTGGGGTTGACCCTGCAGTTGCACTGCGTACAGCTGCTCCTCTGGGCCTGCGGGAGAGGACACACGACCACGTGACGCTCCACTGCCAACATCCATAATGCAGAACTCCTTCCATAACAGCCTATAAAAGAGGCACGTTTCCTTTCCTCAATGCAGTGAGTCACCGGTTGGTTTCACCTGCAGCAGCAGAGCTCGTTAAAACCAAACTAACTGCCGTCAACATGGACGACGTTTATGTTTATGAACATGCAAAACTAACATCGCACAACTTCACTGACAGAAACCAGTTTTACACTTCATTCAAAACACATAGATTGTCGTGTTGCTCAATCAACTCTGGTTTGGTCTCACTAGTTATTAGGAGGCATTGAATTAGCTAAATTAAATACAACTGTAGGAAGACAACATGTTTTCTGTAAAAGAAAAAACATTCTTTGTATTTCTCGATGATAAAGAAACGACGTGTTCTTTTATTTTTCTGTATTCGATGTTTTAATTATTTATAATTAGTTTCCCGGGTCACGTGACCGCTTCTCATTGGTTGAGACCTGTAAATCTCATCTATTCAACCTCACGTACGTTTTGTTTTCTTCCTTCTAGAACGGCCGTTGAGCACCTTTTAAAGAGCTACAAAAAAAATGCATGTATTATAATTATGACGTCTCCTTTAATGATTTAGACACCAACAGAGACTTTAATGTTCCCTTCCTCGTTCACTTCCTGTTCGGCCCGTTGTTTCTTTTGATCTGGTTTTATGAGATGGAAGAAGATCTCCTCCTGAAGCAATTCAGACTTCCTTTTCCTGAAACTAGTGTGGATATTTAACTTCTGACTGTTCTCACTGCATCGTGTCTCAAACGTACTCAGAGTGTGTGTGTGTGTGTGTGTGTGTGTGTGTGTGTGTGGGGGGGAGAAGCTGGAACAATCGGCCCATGTTTCTATTTTCCGCAGCTCAAACTTGTGAGTCGTCACAAGGGTTATTTCCCCTCTTTGTCGTTTGTCCCAGTTCGTGTATGAACCAGTCAGCCGGCTGCTGTTTACTCAGCTCGTTAGGTTACGACCAAGAAACCAATCAGAGCGCGGCGCGGAACACGCCAGAAGAAAAGATCCCCTTCATGCTCCCAGAGAACGTCTTCAGTGCCGCTCTGGGCCTGCTGGTGGCGCTCACCTTGCCGTGGAGGTTGGGCACAGTGTTGGGCTGGATGAGCCGCCGCCGCCGGCAGCCGACGAGCGGCCGCGTGCGCGCCGCCACGCACGTGCTGTCGTAGGCCGCCTGCTGCTGGCGCTTGGCGTCGGCGCCGTCCGCCGTCCTGTCGCAGAGGGGAGAGAGCGAGCGGCGCACAGTGAGGTCACGGAGGTTTGACCTTCAGGGTCACACGCAAAAACACATTTTGTCTCAAGTGACAACCAAGTTAATTAAATACATCAGTATAAATCTAGGTTTTTGTCTTTCCTTTTTATTTTTTATTGTAGAAATCCTCATAACGTAATCTCAAGAGTAGCATGAGGCCTGTAAAGATTATCTTCATAAGTCAGCCTGCCCATCATAGGAAGCAGAAGATACGTCCAACAGCGTCGTTACAAAGCTCCACAAACATTCATCTTAACATCATGTGGGACAGAAACAAGAACAACCAGTAACAACATGTAGCATTTCTGATTGGAGAGGCGACTAAAACGCTCAATTAAATTACATTTCTGTAACAAGCATTTCTCAGAAAGCGAACACGAGGCTGTTGTCGTTATCAGCTGTACCTGCTGAGGACGCCGTTAACGGGCTGCGTGTTTTGACCTTTCCAGGGGCCGGGCTCTGTGCTGGGGATGTGGGCGGGGCCTGTGTGCTCCAGCCGCTCTGAACCAACATCCTGCATCGACAGATAAGACAGAGCCAGTGAGACTACACCTCGACCGGCGGCACTCTGGAGGAACCCAGGATATTTAAAGACCGAGCCGTCCCGCTCTTCAATTATTCAGTCCACAGTTGTGAAGGAAAGAAGGGCTCGGCTCCCCCGAAAAGCCTTTTCTCCTCCTCACAGATGAACAATGTTTCATGTTTCAGTCAAACTTCTCATAGTTTGTCCGTCTCAGTTCACGAAGGCCACACCGGACGCCTCTTATTGTCTCATATCAATAATACTCATTGGTTCCATTGAAGGCCGTTCAATGACTCGCCCCAGATTAACAAACATGTATAAACATAAAGACAAATCCTGTCAAACATTATTTGTCAATTATCTGAATACGAATGTTGTTGTTGCTGATTGAACACACAAAAATAAAAAGCTGGCATCTGGTTAATTTCGGGACCTGAGGGACAGATTAAAAAAAAAAAATTTTTAAAAAAAAACACAATTTCCTGTGAACATTTCAGATTTAATTTCCAGCCGACGCTTTGATTGACAAGAACATGTTGAACGTCCCACTGATCAGATCTCTGAATAAACCTGCACAGAACATCCAACGCTCGCTATTTAAGTGCTGAATGAGATTTACATTTATATTTTATATCAGAACATTTACATTCTGAAAACGGATTCCTCTCATTTCTTATTAAACTCGTATTATTATTAAGTTTGTTGATGTTATTCAAACTGAGAATGTTTGAAGCTTTGAGTTTGTGAGCCTTTAGGTGCAAGACATTAGTTATTATTTTATCTATTACACATTACCTGCTAGTTCTTTAAAACAGAGCTTCTTTCCTCCTACTGGCAGAGCAACTATTCAATCATTCCCACAATGCATCACCCAATGAAAGAGACTTCCTGCCTCAAAGAGCACAATAAACATGACTTACTGACCAGGAAGTAACACAACAAGCTGAACGCTTTATACTGTGAATGCATCTTAATTGACAAGCCGTCACAAATTAATTTGGTTTAGCCCCAAGAGACAGAACATGGCCAAAGCACAGCGACACAGGACCCCCCCGGCTCACTCACCTTGGTATTCACAGGCTCCGCCTTCACTTCCGTCCCACCTGCAGCCGAGACGCCGCCCAGCTCCACCGAGCCCTGAACAGACCAGACCCGCGTGTCAGGTATCCACCACACGTGAATAAAAAGCTCCTGCACATTACATTTATGTGTCTCTCTCACACACACACACACACACACACACACACACACACACACACATTTATGTATGTCACACACACACACACACACACACACACACGACTGACCTTGCTGGCTCGGATCTGCCTGTAGATGTCGGTCTGCTGTCGGATGCGGTACTCCAGGTCCGAGATGTGGGCCTGTAGCCAGTTCCAGTGACTGATGATGGCCGCTCGCTCCACCGTGTAGCGGCTCTCGGCCCGCTTCCATCTGAGGGGGCAACAAAAAGAAAAGAAACGCGTGTGAGGCCTCGTTTCATTTTTAAAAAAAAATAATTTAAAGGTGAACAGATGAGATTCATTAACGTTTGCAGGGAAAAAGCCTGTAAAGTAATGATTCACACATCTTAAATACAGTAGAAACGATTAGCTTTTCTCCGGTGAACTGATTATTTTTGAGAGTTTGGACCGTTGGTCGATTAAAACGAGACAATTGAAGACGTCAGCTTGGACCCCCGGATGATCATATTGGAGAAGCCACAATTCCAGTCAGTCAAAGTGAATTATTTAATAGGATTGAGCTGCATGTTCCCCTCAAACGTAACGCATTAAAATATGAATGAAAACACTCAGAAAGTGATCATCTGCAGCTCATTATCCGGAGAGCATTTCCCCCGTCAGACTGCAGAGGTCAGTGAATCAGCATTCACACGGAGCTGCCAGCGAAGGCGACTGCAGGCTCTGGAAAATCCTTCTCATGGAGAGAACATCATGTCGAGGGATTGCATCACACGCACAAGAGAAATATTAAAAATGACATGTTTTCACGGCACTGATTTTACTCCACGGTGAACAGAGTGTGCCAGCTGGGAGCAGAGTACTCCATTTTACCAGGATGACACACAGAATGGGCATTTTCAAAACAGGCAGACATGAGAGGAAAATGTCTGCTCTTGCAGTGTGCAGCAGTGACCACAGAGGGCGCCGTTTCATCAAAATACGGCGACAGAACAATGAAGGAGAAAGGAAGAAAAAAAAAAAAAGGAAAAGAATGACTCAGATGGCAGACAAAGATAGACCCTGCGCTCCTCTGTGCTTTCTCCGCCCCACACCAGTCTGTTTTCAATGTTCAGAGCTCCACCAGGATGGAGGAAGTGGAGGAAACGCTACTGCTGCGAGAGGGGGAAGAGGAAGAGGAGGAGGACAAGGAGTGGGGAAGCTCTGGCAGCCTGAAAAGGGAACAGACGGGCTTTAGAAGCGATCCAAAGGCCACGGGGTGCTGAGGGGGGGTGGGGCCGGGTCAGGGAACAGCGCGGCAGACACCGGGATAACCAATGATCCAGGCCGGCATCCCATCTTATTGTTGAGTGGAAGCAGAGATACGCAGACATCAACCCCCCCCCCCTCCGCTCACTGCAGCGCGGCACCAAGGACACGGCTGCACCGGCTGGCAGCACTCACTCCGCCCTCAACGCTGCTCTCACACACGGGGTGGTTGTGGTGGTGAATGTTCTCAAAGCGCTGCAACGCTCCCTGAACACGCCCCGTGGCCGGTGCACCAGATCAATGCCCACCCCCCCCCCCCCCCTCGAGGAGACTCCTCTCACAACACCGGCGGAGCAGAGCGGGTCGTGGGTTCACCCGCGGGTGGGTGGACAGCCGAACCCACCAAGAAGAAGAGTGTGGGCCACGAGCGACCTGGAAAACGATCTCAAGGAGACTCAAAGATGTCCCAGCATGCATTGGCCCGCTTACAAAAACTCGAGTGCGGCCGTCAACTAAAAGTCACAAGAAAGACACAACAAGGCCAGCTGGTGGGAAGTGAACATGTACTAGTACAACATGTACTGCTACTTTATAGTATGAGTCAGATTAATAACACTAAATATAAATCTACAAAAGAATTATACTGATACTATTGATCCACATGGGTCATTTATCAGCTGCAGCCTGAAAGTGATGTACACAATAGTTTTAATCCAATAATATACATTATTATTCAAATGCTGTCCTCTTAAACTGGTACTTTTAGTATAACTTGAGGCAAATCCTTTGAGGATTGAGAGGGAACATTCTTGTGCACACATTGTTTTTAGGAACATCCGATCTTCAAAAAGGAAAACAGCAATACCAGAGTGTGGAAAGTCATAAAGGATCTGGGTAGTAAGACCGGCTGAGAGGGGAAATGAAGGCTGCAGGAGGACGTATAGTCCCGTGGACCCTCCCGGCCTCGGGCTGCGTCGTGTGGACCGGTTCAGGAGGAATTTAAATAACAGCGTTAGAACCCACTCGGCTGGAAACCCAGAAGAAAGCTAACGAGAGCTGAAAGTGTAGTTTAGTGAAACATAAACACACAGAGGCCATTACAAGCGCAGTGGGCTTAATCGTCACGGTGACGGAGGAGGAGGAGGAGCACTGAGGAAAACCCCCCACCCTGTAACCAGGACACATTTCCCTCCCCCTCTTTACTCCCACACACAAAGCACCAGCGGCGGATCACTACAGCCGTTGTTTTCGCGGCCGTCAGCACATTCTCCATTGTGGCGCATGTGTTGGACGGTGCCCCCCTGTACCACACCGTCCCCACCAAAACCAACACATCTCCCACCCCTCCCACCACCCCCCCCCCTCCCCCTCGAGGACACGTGGACCAGCGCCGCACAAAAATAATAAATATTTAAAACAAGCCCCATCAGGCCTCTGACCCGGCTACCTGTCCACTGGAAATGGACCATGAACAGAGAAGTGGGAGGTTATTGTGAAGGGCACAAAAACACATTTATTTTCACCCAGTCGAGCGCATTTCTGTCCACAATGTCAACGACATTTGCACGCTCTGCTTCCCTGTTTGTTAAACTGGAGTATTTCCTTATGGACTGAAGGAGAACAACGTCATGCTAAACACTTCCTGCTCATCATTCCATCTGTTGGCTACGAGCACATGTACATGCTAGTCTCCCGTCATTGTCCCACCCTCCACCACAGAGACATCATTATTGGTATATATTTATAAAGATGTACTACTTCCAGTTATCAGATGGAAACGCTCCTAACATCATTCAGGAGTTCTCAAAATATGATGCTATTTTAGGAGTGATTGGAATCGTCACTTCATTTCCAGATAGGACGCAGGTCCTCTTCACGGAGTCCGCCGGGTTGCACCGCCACGTTTCTACCGTAGCCCAGAACGGACAAACAACACAACACTGGAGCCCAGAACGTTTGTTTTGTTGCCTGAAAGCCAAAGCATGCTGCCATCGGCTGCTCCCGAAGGAGGCAAGAAGAAGGTCCAGATACCAGTGTCACCACAGCTAACGTCACCACAGCTAACGTCACCAGAGCTAGCGTCACCAGAGCTAGCGTCACCAGAGCTAGCGTCACCACAGCTAACGTCACCAGAGCTAGCGTCACCAGAGCTAGCGTCACCAGAGCTAGCGTCACCAGAGCTAACGTCACCAGAGGGTCACCAGAGCTAGCGTCACCAGAGCTAGCGTCACCAGAGCTAGCGTCACCAGAGCTAGCGTCACCAGAGCTAACGTCACCAGAGCTAACGTCACCAGAGCTAACGTCACCAGAGCAAGCGTCACCAGAGCAAGCGTCACCACAGGGTCACCAGAGCTAACGTCACCAGAGCTAGTGTCACCAGAGCAAGCGTCACCAGAGCAAGCGTCACCAGAGCAAGCGTCACCAGAGCGTCACCACAGGGTCACCAGAGCTAGCGTCACCAGAGCTAGTGTCACCAGAGCAAGTGTCACCAGAGCGTCACCACAGGGTCACCAGAGCTAGCGTCACCAGAGCGTCACCACAGGGTCACCAGAGCTAGCGTCACCAGAGCGTCACCACAGGGTCACCAGAGCTAGCGTCACCAGAGCGTCACCACAGGGTCACCAGAGCTAGCGTCACCAGAGCTAGTGTCACCAGAGCAAGCGTCACCAGAGCGTCACCACAGGGTCACCAGAGCTAGCGTCACCAGAGCTAGTGTCACCAGAGCAAGCGTCACCAGAGCGTCACCACAGGGTCACCAGAGCTAGCGTCACCAGAGCTAGTGTCACCAGAGCTAGCGTCACCAGAGCGTCACCACAGGGTCACCAGAGCTAGCGTCACCAGAGCAAGCGTCACCAGAGCGTCACCACAGGGTCACCAGAGCTAACGTCACCAGAGCAAGCGTCACCAGAGCTAGCGTCACCAGAGCTAGCGTCACCAGAGCTAGTGTCACCAGAGCTAGTGTCACCAGAGCTAGTGTCACCAGAGCAAGCGTCACCAGAGCAAGCGTCACCAGAGCAAGCGTCACCAGAGCAAGCGTCACCAGAGCTAACGTCAACAGAGCTAGTGTCACCAGAGCTAGTGTCACCAGAGCAAGCGTCACCAGAGCAAGCGTCACCAGAGCTAGTGTCACCAGAGCTAGTGTCACCAGAGCTAGCGTCACCAGAGCTAGCGTCACCAGAGCTAGTGTCACCAGAGCAAGCGTCACCAGAGCAAGCGTCACCAGAGCTAACGTCAACAGAGCTAACGTCACCAGAGCCAGTGTCACCACAGCTAACGGCTGCTAAATGCCATCAAGTACTACACATTGTCCCTTTTAAGTCATGTTTAACTTACGGAATATCAATACAAGTTCAAAGTAATTTACAAAAAAATAGATCATGTCAGATAATCCTAAATTCTCTGCGATACACATGCACAGCAATAGTCCGAATCTATAAGAATAGACCCACAGTCTGATGTCCATCTCTGGACGTTATGATGATCAGAAGAGCAGCTTCCATTTGTCCCACTCTGCTCCGTGTCATCACTACATGGTGTGTCGCAACTCTTAAGTGCTGATATTAAATTGTAAAGTCCATATTTAGCATGGGATGGAAATGAAGAAAGGGGACGGGTCGCAAAACCAAAATCCTGCTGCAACAATAGTTCAACTCGTCATTAACCTTCAGAACTGCATCTGCGGACCGTACAATGTGTTTTTTTTATTGTTTACACAAGGACATTAAAGCCCAGCTGTGAAGCAGGAAGTGTTTTCTAAATGCAGTTAGTGGGTGCCAGACTCCACTGGACCGGCCCTGTGTAGCTCCATAGATTATGATTAGCGACACACTCAATATTAACTCCAATCATGGGTGAACACGCCACCAGCACCGCCCCAACTGAGACCGGGTCTGACGTGCGCCGGGCGGGCATCTGGTGGTTTTATGAACATTATGGAGGCAGCGAATGCGTCCCATCGTTTCCACTTCAACGCCCCCCAGGTTCACATGTTGAAACCCGAGCTCCGTGTACAGCGGAGCAGGGTGGGGGAAGAGAGGCGAAGCAAAACAAAAGGCCCGTTCCATAGGAAACGAAGAGCGAAGCACATCTGCTTCACAAACCGGCCATAATTCATGCTTCGTAACAACAACAAGGGAAATCCAAGGAGCGGCGGTCATGTTAACTTCTTTTGTTCTCGGTCTGAACATCCAAAGAGACGATAATCGTCCACATTTCTCCGTGTGTTTGTCTGCAGGTTCACTGGACGGCCGGTTGAACTCATCCCGAGGCCCGGCCGGCAGGGTGTGTGTGTGGGGCAGGAAAAACCAGAGGGGGCAAATTCATCCGGAGAGCTGCAGCAGTCATTACATAAAAGTGTGTGTGGGGGGGTTATGTAACGGCTGTGGGTTCACATTGAGGAACCTGGGCCCAGCTAAAACACATCCAGATGTGTCAAACGGGACAGAAACCTCTACAGGCGCGCACACACACACACACACACACACATTCATAAACACACACACACACATTCATAAACACACACACACACATTCATAAACACACTCACAGGAATGAGAGGAGGGGAAAAACATGGCTAAGCTGCTCAGACTGCAGAGTAATGCTGAGCCATAGCATGAAAGGCATGCCGGAGTCTAATTCACAGGCGGCAGGCTGACAGGCAGACTTTCCTCACACACACACACACACTCCGATCACCCAGCCTGCAAACCGATGCACATGTCGGTGCTGGTCAGACAACACGACTCCTTAAAAAGGGTGAGATTTCTCCTGGAGGCCGCGGTGGCCGGAGCGGAGCGTAAGCGCCACAACAGATGTTGGCCGGCCACCCGATCCTCTGAGATACGGGAAACCACGTCTGCAACGAGGACGGGATGACGGGATTAGTCGGAAGCCTCAAAAACAAGCAACCCAAATAGGTTATTTTACCACAGCGCTGCCAACTCAGCCGGCGGTGAATAATTGAGGCGCTGCCGCCTGAAGAAGACATCACATTGTCTGTAGTGTTGACGGGTGGAGCGCTGTAAGACAATAATTGGTAACTGAGAGTTTTGGAAATGTGGCTTTATGGTCTCTCACACACACACACACGGTTTTGCTGTATTGTGTAGCAAGCTAAAACAGGTCAAAAAAACCAGTGTCATGTTTGTTCTATGAGTGAACGATGATGCTCACCCAGCTCCTATGTGGGTCAGCATCTGAAGATTACAACTACTGATTCATTAATCAGTCAACTAGATTAATTATCAAAAGAATTCAAAGTGCACCGACTCTGACGTCTTATTCATGTGGCGGCGTGACAACCATTTAAGTGGGCTAATGGGTTAGTTATCAGTAACTTAATCTCCATGATGTTGTAGTCAATAAAAGGTGCACACATACGTTTAAGGTGTTTAAACCACATGTCACACTTTGGCTTCTGAATGTCGATCGGTTCACGTTTGCTTTATTCTAGGCAGGTAAAGATTTAAAGATGTAAAGATGTTACATACGTTTCCATATCAGTATTTTCATCTGCGCCACAAAAACAAACATCACATTTTGGAACAGCAAACAAAAGTGTGAATTCAAGCTGCAGGAGTTTATCATGAAGACTCTCGACTACACTCACAAATAATAATAAAAACCGTCTCAAGCACGACGTTAATATGACGCACGTGTCCAAGGAGCAAGAAACGGGATATTTCACAGCTCCAAAACAAGCCGGAGCCAATTAGCCCAGTTGCCTCTCCGGTGACCACGCCTCCTCCGAGAGGAGGCGTGGTCACCGAGGACACAGGAAGGAGGACACAGGAAGGAGGACACAAGGAAGAGGACACAGGGAGGACACGAGGAGGAGGACACGAGGAAGATGGACGGACACAAGGAAGGAGGAAGGACACAGGGGGGAGGGAGGACACAGGAGGGAGGGAGGACACAGGAGGGAGGGAGGACACAGGAGGGAGGGAGGACACAGGGGGGAGGGAGGACACAGGAAGGAGGACACAAGGAAGGAGGACGGACACAAGGAAGGAGGACGGACACAAGGAAGGAGGACGGACACAAGGAAGGAGGACGGACACAAGGAAGGAGGACGGACACAGGGGGGAGGACACAGGACACACACTGACTGACATCTGTGTACTCGGCTTCTCTCTGGAATATGGTTGATATTGACATTTCAGATCGGTTTCCAGTGAGATATTGTTTGGTTTATGAAGTGACTTTGCTGATCTATAAACAACATTTGGTTTTATTTAAATTATTAAATTTGAATCCACTTCTGAAATTAAAGACATCCAGACTAATGGAAATAATGGAAATGCACGGCTAACATGAGTGGACCAATCAAGAAGCTTTAAAGAACAGGAATGGGTTATTGTGGTTACATCAATGATATTAATGGCGCTGATCTGCTCATACAGGTGAGGCAGTGAAGCACTGCATGCAATGTTTCTGTTGTTAGGTACTAATAATAATAATAATAAGTTTAATGTTGGCGTTATACTGAAGCTTAGAAACGACCCGGCACTAGTTATTGATATTTCGATTGTGATATTAAATATAATTGCGTGTTAAATCAAACGCGATGCATGAGCTCGGACACGTGGACTCACTGCTTCACCAGGTTAAACAAAACGCTCACCATTTTACAAATTGCAGAAAGATTAAATGGTTTTAAATCTCCAGACCAGACCCCCCCCCCCCACACACACACACACACACACACAGAGCAGCTGCTCATGCGGTGACTCATGGAAGAAGCTACCTGCTTCACAATAAAGACGTGTCATGTTGGAAAGGGAAGAAAAGGAGAGTGAGTTGGTAACTGGTCACCTGTCTGGTTTACAGCCATCAGAGAGTGAGTTGGTAACTGGTCACCTGTCTGGTTTACAGCCATCAGAGTGTGAGATGGTAACTGGTCACCTGTCTGGTTTACAGCCATCAGAGTGAGTTGGTAACTGGTCACCTGTCTGGTTTACAGCCATCAGAGTGAGTTAGTAACTGGTCACTTGTCTGGTTTACAGTCATCAGAGTGAGTTAGTAACTGGTCACCTGTCTGGTTTACAGCCATCAGAGTGAGTTAGTAACTGGTCACCTGTCTGGTTTACAGTCATCAGAGTGAGTTAGTAACTGGTCACCTGTCTGGTTTACAGGCATCAGAGAGTGAGTTAGTAACTGGTCACTTGTCTGGTTTACAGGCATCAGAGAGTGAGTTGGTAACTGGTCACCTGTCTGGTTTACAGCCATCAGAGTGAGTTGGTAACTGGTCACCTGTCTGGTTTACAGCCATCAGAGAGTGAGTTAGTAACTGGTCACCTGTCTGGTTTACAGCCATCAGAGTGAGTTGGTAACTGGTCACCTGTCTGGTTTACAGCCATCAGAGTGAGTTGGTAACTGGTCACCTGTCTGGTTTACAGCCATCAGAGTGAGTTGGTAACTGGTCACCTGTCTGGTTTACAGGCATCAGAGTGAGTTAGTAACTGGTCACTTGTCTGGTTTACAGGCATCAGAGAGTGAGTTGGTAACTGGTCACCTGTCTGGTTTACAGGCATCAGAGAGTGAGTTGGTAACTGGTCACCTGTCTGGTTTACAGCCATCAGAGAGTGAGTTAGTAACTGGTCACTTGTCTGGTTTACAGGCATCAGAGAGTGAGTTGGTAACTGGTCACCTGTCTGGTTTACAGGCATCAGAGAGTGAGTTGGTAACTGGTCACCTGTCTGGTTTACAGGCATCAGAGTGAGTTAGTAACTGGTCACCTGTCTGGTTTACAGGCATCAGAGAGTGAGTTGGTAACTGGTCACCTGTCTGGTTTACAGGCATCAGAGAGTGAGTTGGTAACTGGTCACCTGTCTGGTTTACAGCCATCAGAGAGTGAGTTAGTAACTGGTCACCTGTCTGGTTTACAGGCATCAGAGTGAGTTGGTAACTGGTCACCTGTCTGGTTTACAGGCATCAGAGAGTGAGTTAGTAACTGGTCACCTGTCTGGTTTACAGCCATCAGAGAGTGAGTTAGTAACTGGTCACTTGTCTGGTTTACAGGCATCAGAGAGTGAGTTAGTAACTGGTCACCTGTCTGGTTTACAGCCATCAGAGTGAGTTAGTAACTGGTCACCTGTCTGGTTTACAGGCATCAGAGTGAGTTGGTAACTGGTCACCTGTCTGGTTTACAGGCATCAGAGTGAGTTGGTAACTGGTCACCTGTCTGGTTTACAGGCATCAGAGAGTGAGTTAGTAACTGGTCACCTGTCTGGTTTACAGCCATCAGAGTAAGTTGGTAACTGGTCACCTGTCTGGTTTACAGGCATCAGAGTGAGTTAGTAACTGGTCACCTGTCTGGTTTACAGGCATCAGAGTGAGTTAGTAACTGGTCACCTGTCTGGTTTACAGCCATCAGAGTGAGTTAGTAACTGGTCACCTGTCTGGTTTACAGGCATCAGAGTGAGTTAGTAACTGGTCACCTGTCTGGTTTACAGCCATCAGAGTGAGTTAGTAACTGGTCACCTGTCTGGTTTACAGGCATCAGAGTGAGTTAGTAACTGGTCACCTGTCTGGTTTACAGGCATCAGAGTGAGTTAGTAACTGGTCACCTGTCTGGTTTACAGCCATCAGAGTGAGTTAGTAACTGGTCACCTGTCTGGTTTACAGGCATCAGAGTGAGTTAGTAACTGGTCACCTGTCTGGTTTACAGGCATCAGAGAGTGAGTTAGTAACTGGTCACCTGTCTGGTTTACAGCCATCAGAGAGTGAGTTAGTAACTGGTCACCTGTCTGGTTTACAGGCATCAGAGTGAGTTGGTAACTGGTCACCTGTCTGGTTTACAGGCATCAGAGAGTGAGTTAGTAACTGGTCACCTGTCTGGTTTACAGCCATCAGAGAGTGAGTTAGTAACTGGTCACTTGTCTGGTTTACAGGCATCAGAGAGTGAGTTAGTAACTGGTCACCTGTCTGGTTTACAGCCATCAGAGTGAGTTAGTAACTGGTCACCTGTCTGGTTTACAGGCATCAGAGTGAGTTGGTAACTGGTCACCTGTCTGGTTTACAGGCATCAGAGTGAGTTGGTAACTGGTCACCTGTCTGGTTTACAGGCATCAGAGAGTGAGTTAGTAACTGGTCACCTGTCTGGTTTACAGCCATCAGAGTGAGTTAGTAACTGGTCACCTGTCTGGTTTACAGGCATCAGAGTGAGTTAGTAACTGGTCACCTGTCTGGTTTACAGGCATCAGAGTGAGTTGGTAACTGGTCACCTGTCTGGTTTACAGGCATCAGAGAGTGAGTTAGTAACTGGTCACCTGTCTGGTTTACAGGCATCAGAGAGTGAGTTAGTAACTGGTCACCTGTCTGGTTTACAGGCATCAGAGTGAGTTAGTAACTGGTCACCTGTCTGGTTTACAGGCATCAGAGTGAGTTAGTAACTGGTCACCTGTCTGGTTTACAGGCATCAGAGTGAGTTAGTAACTGGTCACCTGTCTGGTTTACAGCCATCAGAGTGAGTTAGTAACTGGTCACCTGTCTGGTTTACAGGCATCAGAGTGAGTTAGTAACTGGTCACCTGTCTGGTTTACAGGCATCAGAGTGAGTTAGTAACTGGTCACCTGTCTGGTTTACAGGCATCAGAGTGAGTTAGTAACTGGTCACCTGTCTGGTTTACAGCCATCAGAGTGAGTTAGTAACTGGTCACCTGTCTGGTTTACAGGCATCAGAGTGAGTTAGTAACTGGTCACCTGTCTGGTTTACAGGCATCAGAGAGTGAGTTAGTAACTGGTCACCTGTCTGGTTTACAGGCATCAGAGTGAGTTGGTAACTGGTCACCTGTCTGGTTTACAGCCATCAGAGAGTGAGTTAGTAACTGGTCACCTGTCTGGTTTACAGGCATCAGAGTGAGTTAGTAACTGGTCACCTGTCTGGTTTACAGGCATCAGAGTGAGTTAGTAACTGGTCACCTGTCTGGTTTACAGGCATCAGAGAGTGAGTTAGTAACTGGTCACCTGTCTGGTTTACAGCCATCAGAGAGTGAGTTAGTAACTGGTCACCTGTCTGGTTTACAGCCATCAGGAGTCGTGTTACTATACACCTGAATAACAGGAGCTTCTCTGGTGAATGAACTACATTGAGCTCGTTCTAAATGGATGTTTTGAACAGCAACAACAGTGATTCATGCTGGAGCTCAGCAAACAGGCACAGCTGGTCGCTGCTCATCAGAGCGTGAAGACAACGAGTAGAAACACTCGACGCGGCTCAATAGTATACGACACGTCCTCTGTGCTGACGTCTGAAGGGTTAACACACACACACACACACACACACACACACACACACACACACACACACACACACACACACACACACACACACACACACACACACACACACACACACACACACACACACACACACACACACACACACACACACACACACACACACACACACACACACACACACACACACACACACACACACACACACACACACACACTGGTGGTTTATACTTATGAGGTTTAATTATCTAAATGCTCTTTGTCCAAGCCAAAGAGTTGTTTCATCGTCTCCATCTCAACAACACATTCCTAATTTGATGAGATTGTATTTAAGTCACCAGGACGTCGTTGCAGCCGCCTGAAGACGACCTCATTTCACCACGACAAACAAAATGAGCCTAGAAGAGTCACTGAATGTGGAAAGCCCCAACTTCCATTTTAAAACCCCTCTAGATAGCTGCGCCGTAACTAAATATTATTGGAACAATAAAGATGGCGATGCACATTTCATGTAATGTCAATAATTACTCAAATAATGGATCCACTGGGTTATAGATTCCACAGCATGGCCAACATACAACTCTTTGATCTTTTAGGGTAAATAAACTGATGGCGGATATATTTAATAAATGCTAAACATCCTTAGTTTGAAAAGTCGTATGCTGTCGACTTTAACACATCTTTTACATAACGAAATCTTTCCGGGTCCCTCATTGCATCACTTACGTTGCATAATCACTTCTACGTCTAATAATAATCACTTCTACGTCTGACAATGTTTAACGTTACAGCGTCATTACATTACTAGTTTGGGCCATTTGTCTATTTGTAACAGTAGTGGAAGTAGTAGTTTAGTTATTAAAAATATAAATATGATATTTGTAATAACATAGATGTAGCTCGCTAGCACAAACGCCTCCTTTAACTTGATGGACCGCAGTCTGAATGCATGACAAGCACTTCCTGTTAGGTTATGAAGATATTTAGGTCAAAAGTCTAAAGTTAACACGGGGAAGGATCATAAAAATCTGTGTTCTTGGCTGCGTTGTTAATAATCTACCCAACGCCAGGTCAGTAAGTCCATTAACGCCGCGGTCCCACCTGCTGTACCCCCCTCTCTAAACACTAATGACACAGGAATAACTATTCTTATGTGATCTCCCCATGGAATACGTGCTCCTGCTGACATCACAATAAGCAGCCAGTAAAAACAGAAGAATAACCATCAGCTCTGAAGAAGAAAACAAACGTCGGTTTCGGTTTAGATCAAAACATTCGGCGCTCACTTGTTCCCTCTGCAGATAAACAGGAGGTTCAGTTTCAGCCTCGGCTCCACTCGAGCTTCTTACAGTGCGATCCTCCACGGGACGATACCGCCCACACATGCTCTCTGGGCGAATGGCATCTCTACCCCCCCACCCCCGGAGCTTGACCCAACCACACCAGGCAGTTATAATTGTCATCAGCACCTGCTAAGCCCGAGCAGCGTATTGCAGGGCCAAGAAAAACGGGGACTTTCACAGGACGGTTGAGCGCAGAGCAGCATGGGAATAAGAAGGTAGTGAGTTACATGTGCGTACAAAAGGAACCGTGTTATTGGGACGTGTTACTATGAAACCTTTTTTTGCCTCCGCTGTGAATCCTCCAGTAAGGACTCATCTACTTACATCTTAACGTGTCGCTGCTCAATGTCCACTCTGGTCAGCTCCTCCTCCTCCAGGTCGGAGTCCCCGCCAGAGCTACTCTCCGTTACATCGGAGTCAAAGGCGCTTTCCGCAGAGTGAAGGTTGGCCGAGCCGCTCAGGTACAGCCTCTCCAACTCCAGGGGCATGGAGCCGCTTTTCAGGAAGCGGCCGAGGCCGTCTCTGTTGTTGGAGGACGAGTGGCGTCCGGTACGCCACGTCGCCGTCGGGGTCGCCGTCTCCGACTTGCGGTTGCTGACCAGAAGCCGGTTGAGCGCCGAGTCCAAGAAGCCGCCCAGCTGCTGCTGAATGTGCCGCTCCACCTGCTTGGCCTGCACGACCTGAAGACGTTTGCGCAGGCGTCGAAGCCGGCTTTCGATCTCAGATTGGCGGCTGCTGTTGAGGAGGGTGCGCTCCTTAACATGAGCGTCAAGGCTGTCCGAGGAAGAGGTGCAGGCTAGAGGAGGCTGTGGCGCATGAGTGCAAGACGGGGAGCCCTGCTGACTGCTGCCCGGTCTCTCCCTATCAGAACCCTGGGGCTGCCTGGTAGGCGTGTGTGAAGCAGCCTCCTCCAGATTCGCTTGTTCGGCGGGGTGAGGGTTGTCGTGGGTGTAGGGGGAAAGTGCATTCGACTGGCGCACTGGTAGTTCAAGGTTTTTACCGTCTGTATTTTGAGAAACCCCGGAGGAATGCTTCGGTTTAAGGGTTCCTTTCACCGGGATGTGTCCTGATAATGTGGCCGTCAAGGTCTCAGAATCCAAGGGCAGGTTCTGGGACTGAGAGTCTGAGGTGGCAGACTGCTTGTCACCGTTCACCGCCACCACGCAGCCGGGGCCGGACATGGTGGCCAGCTTCTTGGCCAGGCCGTTGACAGGTGCCACGGGCTGGTCACCTCCGTTAGTGCTGCCGCTCATGAGGCTTTTGAGCTGACCACCAGACAGCTCGATCGCCTGCCTCTTCCTCAACAGGAAGTCTCCTCCGCCGTTGAGCAGGGAGCCGGGCAGTATTCTGTGGTTTTTCAACACGGACTGTTTGATGAGGATTTCTTGCAGCTTGATTGACTCCTTAGTTGAAGGGACAGGTGTCACATCCGAGCATAGGTAGGAAGCCACCAGCGGCTGGAGCTTTCCCAGGGCCGAGGCCTGAGCCACAGAGTCGGCTTGGGGCTGCTGTTCCTGGTCTCCGACGCAGAAGTCCAGAGGGCAGTCTTCGGACACGGCCTTGCACTTGGCGGGGCCGCCGCTGTGGATGAGGATGTTGCTGGCGTTACCGTTGTTCTCTGCACTGGCCGGTGAGAGACTTGAGGACGGGGCTGCCAGTTTGAAGCGGATGTGGTGAGCTTCGGCTGGGGCGTCGGTGAGAGCGGGCGCCATCGCAGCCATGCAGTGCAGAGGGACGGGCACCGCGGCCTGCTCCACACCACCCGCTTACTGCCCCACCTGAGGACAGCCTGAACGGCACGAACACAAAAGACAAGACAGGGAACACAAATTAGATAATGTGGTTGCATACATTAAAAACCTCACGTCGTCATCATTGTGAGAGGCGGTTGGGTGGAGGTGTTTTCCCATCAACAAGTCCCAGGTAACGTTCCCAGCCCACAACCCCACAGTGTAAACAAACATACAGACACCACCTAGAACATGTTTAAATATTGATTTAAAGCTGAA
The DNA here is from genome assembly GCF_009769545.1 of Cyclopterus lumpus. Classification (NCBI taxonomy): domain Eukaryota; kingdom Metazoa; phylum Chordata; class Actinopteri; order Perciformes; family Cyclopteridae; genus Cyclopterus; species Cyclopterus lumpus. Next base: position 17,564,322 of record NC_046984.1, on the reverse strand, counting down.
ACCGGCAGCTCTACGAGAGCTTAATTTGTATTAGTGCTCTCAGAATTATTCACACGGCAATGATGAGTTAACTGCACACTAAACATAGGTTAAAAGGAAAAGCTTTAAAGCAAAGTGGACTTAAAAGCTTGCTTTGACATCATTAAAACACAAATGTATAAATGTGAAAAAAAACCCACCTTTTTCGTAAAGCAACAACAGAACCCCTCCCTTCCCCCCATACATTTCTCCATATGAAATATTAATTCTTAATAGAAATGCAACATCACGACAGACTCGACAATAAAGCATCCAACTGAAATACTTGCACTACAGGTTCTGTAAGCTTCAAGGAGAAGTGGAAAATTACTACTAACCACCACCTAAAAAAGAAGAAAGGCATTTCTAAAATATTTGGCATCAGATATCAATGAAACGGCACCAGCACCAGCACGGATCTGACATACAGAACCAAGGCCGAGGTGAACTACTAATCGAGTTAACGGCCCGATCAAGTGAGTGGGTGTCCGTTCACACGTTGACCTGCTGCTTGGAAGTGTTGCTAAAAATGAATTATGTAAAGGGATCGCAACAAAAAAGAACACACCTCGCATGAAGAGAGGGGGCCCTTTCGGAGCTCGCTCACTCTTTCTCACCAGTCACTTGGTTCTCAAACCCCCCCCCCCAAAAAAAAGTTGCCCAATGTCTATTATAATGAAGATATTGCTTTTATCGACAAAAGTACTAAAAAAATGACTGGTATGCACCGACCTTGGTGAGTGAAATGCTCACGATATTGATGGAACAACACCAGACACATCTGAGCCAATGCATTATTGCCATTACACTCATACTTGTGCGAACAAGCCTTCGGTGTCGGTTACTTACAAGGCTTCTCTTTAAAAAGTACACGCTTGAGAATTTTAATTCTGGTGAGAGAAAGATGCAAATGGTCCAAACCCCAGTGCCCTACATGCAAGTCTGTGTGCAGCAGGAGTCCACAGGGCAGTGTAAGTAGGTGGATTTAGGCCCCAGCATTAGTCCAGAGCACATGATGTCATCCTGACTCCCGTTTCCTGGTCAATTTGCAGCTGAACCAATTTACACCCCCCCCCCCCCCCCAAAAAAAAATTATGTATAGTCCGGAAATTAATCTCAAATTAAAACATGTAAAAAGGCACCACCGCCAGGATGACGGTGGACTATAACGTGCACCGATGTCCACATTAAACCGTATACACGTCCGTGTTAAAGGAGCCTCCCTCCCTGCATGTCCGCGTCCCGTCTGCAGGGTCAGATGAATGGGAGCTCAGTATTTCACCGCAGTTTCCAGTCCGCGCGCACTACGCCATGTTGGTATTTCCGAAGCAGATTATGCAACGCAACCCATCTCCCTAAAAATATATATATATACTAACAGCCCATTTCTCTCTAAGCACGCCGGACTCGTTCACGCTGCGAGCCGGACACAATAAATGCCCGATGTCCGTGAACGCATCGCTTTAAAAATCGACATGCGTCGTAAACCGTCTGGCTTCAGAGATGCGACAAAAAAAAGAAAAAAAAGAAACGCGTCCACATGAAACGTGCGCCAACATAACGTAATCACCTCCACGTCTTCCTGTTTACACACAAACACCTTTCTGGACAACATGGAAGTAAAGCTGGCGGCTCGCGGATGGACGCGCACGAGGCAGATCAACGATATTTCGTAATCTTTCCTTCTCACGAGCTCGGACGAGTCGCTGTGTGTTCTGCACAGAGAGGATGTGTGAAGATATACATCTGCGCTTAAAAAAAGAAAAGAGAAGAAGAAAAAAAAGCGTGTCGCTTTACACAGTGCGTGCAAATGAATGCTGGGGGGGGGGGGGGAGCTGCTGATGCAAGAAACACAACCTGCTCGCGGAGCTAGCGTGCGGATCATAAGCCAACTGCAGTGAAACGCTTCAGCCCTCATCACGTTATGGATCCGGGTTGTTTCATTATTATGAGCGTTGTTTTTATATATTTTTTGGGTAGCACGGCGTAGCTATTTTCTGTGTGTGTGCGTTGTTGTTGTTGAGGAAACCGACTTTGAACTTTACCCAAAAACCCTAGTTAGGCAACACCAAGTGACAGTTTAAGCCCCCCAAAACGGCCAAAGTAATATATAAGAAACGTTTTTTTTTTATTTTAACGTGCATGCCCACTAGGGTCACGTCCAGGTGCTGAAGCGTCGGTAAAAAAAAACACAATAAAAACACTCCCCAACTTATATCCGAGGGGGCCGTTGCAGAGTGGAGACACGGCGTGCATCGCAACTAGACTAAGGAAATAAATACAGACGGGCCTGTTGTCGTGCACGAAGGGTGCCCGGCTTTGATACGCGTTAGGTAACCGAAGAGTGGGCGCCCTGAACGCACAGAATGAGTGAAGTTGGGAGCAGACCCCTGCCAGGTCCTGCTAGCTCGCTAACAAAGAAAAAGGAGGAACCTACCACGTGACGAGGGTTGCACTATCCGAGGGAATTTCGGCAACAATCCCCCTGCAGTTTTAGTGGAAGGAAGGAAGGGAAAAAAAAAAAACACACGGGTGCTTCAAAAAAACCCGATTGGGGATCGATCACTCTGCCATTTAGTAATCTCACCCCCCCACAAAAAAAAAAACCACCAAAAAAACACAACCCCGCAGCCAGATCTGCCTCCACACAGACAGAAAGGGCCCAGCTCGCGGAGCCGCTCGGGTCTCTCGTTCCGGATTCAGGGCGAAGCGACGATCTCCGCCTTCGCTCGAGCGGCTAGCTCGCCTCGAAATATAGACGACGAGGCCGCGGAACACTCCTTCCTTTCCCCCCCCCCAGAGCCCCTTAATGTACTGCTAAATGTGCCCGGTGTTGGCCGGTAATCCTTTACCGAAAAAACGCGATCCTCGGCGAGCGGAGGGTAGTCCGGGCGGAGGGTTCGTCGCGAGCGCCTTTTCTCTCGTTTTTAAGGGAGAGACGCTTAGAAAATGGCGGCTAGCTCCTCTCCCTCGGATTTGAGTCTGACAAACAGGAGGGCTGTGTGTGTGTGTGTGTGCGCGCGCGCCTATGTGCGTGCGCGCGCGCGCGTGTGTGTGTGTGTTGCTGGTAGGCGGGAGACATTTCTCATACTCGCCACTAGAGTAAAGGGCAGATAAGAAGACACATTAAAATATATAAAAGCTCAAGAAGAAGAGACGGGAGTGGATGTTGTGTTTAAGGGGGAACACGTGCGCTGCGCGCGCTGCTCCACCGGTGGATATCACCTCAGCCTCACGCGACATTGAGACACTTTAGGTAAATATCCACACACACACACACAGTGGGCCGGACTAAACGGCTTCATTGTGGGTGATATTTGTGTCACGTGGCCCCGTTTTGGGGAACATGTAAGCGAGTCGAGGCTCTGTCACTTTGAACAGGAACTAGTCGCCCACAGCGAGGCGGCGCCTCCAGTGGCCGCTGGAGGGCGCTCTTCTGCAGCCACAGCCCAGATATACACAAGGCCTGTAGCAGGAGGGGAGGGGGGCAATAATACACCACCACAAGGCCTGTAGCAGGAGGGGAGGGGGGGCAATAATACACCACCACAAGGCCTGTAACAGGAGGGGAGGGGGGCAATAATACACCACCACAAGGCCTGTAACAGGAGGGGAGGGGGGGGCAATAATACACCACCACAAGGCCTGTAGCAGGAGGGGAGGGGGGGCAATAATACACCACCACAAGGCCTGTAACAGGAGGGTAGGGGGGGCAATAATACACCACCACAAGGCCTGTAACAGGAGGGGAGGGGGGCAATAATACACCACCACAAGGCCTGTAGCAGGAGGGGAGGGGGGCAATAATACACCACCACAAGGCCTGTAGCAGGAGGGGAGGGGGGGCAATAATACACCACCACAAGGCCTGTAACAGGAGGGGAGGGGGGCAATAATACACCACCACAAGGCCTGTAGCAGGAGGGGAGGGGGGGCAATAATACACCACCACAAGGCCTGTAACAGGAGGGGAGGGGGGCAATAATACACCACCACAAGGCCTGTAACAGGAGGGGAGGGGGGGGCAATAATACACCACCACAAGGCCTGTAGCAGGAGGGGAGGGGGGGCAATAATACACCACCACAAGGCCTGTAGCAGGAGGGGAGGGGGGCAATAATACACCACCACAAGGCCTGTAGCAGGAGGGGAGGGGGGGCAATAATACACCACCACAAGGCCTGTAGCAGGAGGGGAGGGGGGCAATAATACACCAACACAAGGCCTGTAGCAGGAGGGGAGGGGGGCAATAATACACCACCACAAGGCCTGTAGCAGGAGGGGAGGGGGGGGCAATAATACACCACCACAAGGCCTGTAGCAGGAGGGGAGGGGGGCAATAATACACCACCACAAGGCCTGTAGCAGGAGGGGAGGGGGGCAATAATACACCACCACAAGGCCTGTAGCAGGAGGGGAGGGGGGGCAATAATACACCACCACAAGGCCTGTAGCAGGAGGGGAGGGGGGCAATAATACACCACCACAAGGCCTGTAGCAGGAGGGGAGGGGGGCAATAATACACCACCACAAGGCCTGTAACAGGAGGGGAGGGGGGCAATAATACACCAACACAAGGCCTGTAGCAGGAGGGGAGGGGGGCAATAATACACCACCACAAGGCATGTAAGAGTAGGGGAGGGGGGCAATAATACACCACCACAAGGCCTGTAACAGGAGGGGAGGGGGGCAATAATACACCACCACAAGGCATGTAGCAGGATGGGAGGGGGGCAATAATACACCACCACAAGGCCTGTAGCAGGAGGGGAGGGGGGGCAATAATACACCACCACAAGGCCTGTAGCAGGAGGGGAGGGGGGCAATAATACACCACCACAAGGCCTGTAACAGGAGGGGAGGGGGGCAATAATACACCACCACAAGGCCTGTAGCAGGAGGGGAGGGGGGGCAATAATACACCACCACAAGGCCTGTAGCAGGAGGGGAGGGGGGCAATAATACACCAACACAAGGCCTGTAACAGGAGGGGAGGGGGGCAATAATACACCAACACAAGGCCTGTAGCAGGAGGGGAGGGGGGCAATAATACACCACCACAAGGCATGTAAGAGTAGGGGAGGGGGGCAATAATACACCACCACAAGGCCTGTAGCAGGAGGGGAGGGGGGCAATAATACACCACCACAAGGCCTGTAACAGGAGGGGAGGGGGGCAATAATACACCAACACAAGGCCTGTAGCAGGAGGGGAGGGGGGCAATAATACACCACCACAAGGCATGTAAGAGTAGGGGAGGGGGGCAATAATACACCACCACAAGGCCTGTAACAGGAGGGGAGGGGGGCAATAATACACCACCACAAGGCATGTAGCAGGATGGGAGGGGGGCAATAATACACCACCACAAGGCATGTAGCAGGAGGGGAGGGGGGCAATAATACACCACCACAAGGCCTGTAAGAGTAGGGGAGGGGGGCAATAATACACCACCACAAGGCCTGTAAGAGTAGGGGAGGGGGGCAATAATACACCACCACAAGGCATGTAAGAGTAGGGGAGGGGGGCAATAATACACCAACACAAGGCCTGTAAGAGTAGGGGAGGGGGGCAATAATACACCAACACAAGGCCTGTAAGAGTAGGGGAGGGGGGCAATAATACACCAACACAAGGCCTGTAGCAGGAGGGGAGGGGGGGGCAATAATACACCACCACAAGGCCTGTAAGAGTAGGGGAGGGGGGCAATAATACACCACCACAAGGCATGTAGCAGGATGGGAGGGGGGCAATAATACACCACCACAAGGCCTGTAGCAGGAGGGGAGGGGGGCAATAATACACCAACACAAGGCCTGTAGCAGGAGGGGAGGGGGGCAATAATACACCAACACAAGGCCTGTAGCAGGAGGGGAGGGGGGCAATAATACACCAACACAAGGCCTGTAGCAGGAGGGGAGGGGGGCAATAATACACCACCACAAGGCATGTAGCAGGATGGGAGGGGGGCAATAATACACCAACACAAGGCCTGTAGCAGGAGGGGAGGGGGGCAATAATACACCAACACAAGGCCTGTAGCAGGAGGGGAGGGGGGCAATAATACACCAACACAAGGCCTGTAGCAGGAGGGGAGGGGGGCAATAATACACCACCACAAGGCCTGTAGCAGGAGGGGAGGGGGGCAATAATACACCACCACAAGGCATGTAGCAGGATGGGAGGGGGGCAATAATACACCAACACAAGGCATGTAGCAGGAGGGGAGGGGGGCAATAATACACCACCACAAGGCATGTAGCAGGATGGGAGGGGGGCAATAATACACCACCACAAGGCATGTAGCAGGAGGGGAGGGGGGCAATAATACACCACCACAAGGCCTGTAGCAGGAGGGGAGGGGGGCAATAATACACCACCACAAGGCATGTAGCAGGAGGGGAGGGGGGCAATAATACACCACCACAAGGCATGTAGCAGGAGGGGAGGGGGGCAATAATACACCACCACAAGGCATGTAAGAGTAGGGGAGGGGGGCAATAATACACCAACACAAGGCCTGTAAGAGTAGGGGAGGGGGGCAATAATACACCACCACAAGGCATGTAACAGGAGGGGAGGGGGGCAATAATACACCAACACAAGGCCTGTAAGAGTAGGGGAGGGGGGCAATAATACACCACCACAAGGCCTGTAGCAGGAGGGGAGGGGGGCAATAATACACCAACACAAGGCCTGTAGCAGAAGGGGAGGGGGGCAATAATACACCACCACAAGGCCTGTAGCAGGAGGGGAGGGGGGCAATAATACACCACCACAAGGCCTGTAGCAGGAGGGGAGGGGGGCAATAATACACCAACACAAGGCCTGTAGCAGTAGGGGAGGGGGGGCAATAATACACCACCACAAGGCATGTAGCAGGAGGGGAGGGGGGGGCAATAATACACCACCACAAGGCCTGTAGCAGGAGGGGAGGGGGGCAATAATACACCACCACAAGGCCTGTAGCAGGAGGGGAGGGGGGCAATAATACACCAACACAAGGCCTGTAAGAGTAGGGGAGGGGGCAATAATACACCACCACAAGGCCTGTAGCAGGTCTACATTTGTACAACATAAACAGTAAATACTATTATTAATTTCAAACATTGGCCTTTGTGTTGGTCGGTTTTGGTCGGTCGTGTTTGTGGATTAAGACGACGTAATGAAACTATATTTTATAAACGCAGTAAAACAACACAACACACTTCATCCTCAGAGCTATTTAAAACATGCATGAGCATTAAATAAGGATGGGGATTGTTTTATAATATTCATGATACTAGTGCCCCCCCTTACCAAACTCTACAACATTACATTATGTATACATTATGAACATATGTTTGCAGTGCAAATTGATAACCTCCTGATTAAATATTATACCACTACTACCATAAAAGTATTCAGGATCAATGCCCATCTCCGGCTTTAAAAACACAATACTCGTTGCACAGGTGTTGTGTTCACTGCATTCTGAACTTCTGTAGCTTGTATGAATCCCAGGATTTAAGAGAGTGTATCTTGAAATTAAGATTAAGAGCTAAATACATTTTGTTACAACATGAAAGTAACAGAGAAAATAAATTACACCTGAATCTCCTCTCTAAGGAATGGTTACTTCCTCCTGCTCAGTATCTGTGTTGTATTATAGTAATGCATAGATCTCTCCCATGTCGTACATGAATTGTAAAGGGATAAGTCCTTGTGTAGGTAGGCGTAAGTATTAGTATTATTTGTTTTTCTTCAGCTCTTTACAAAGATCATTTCGGTGTGCGCAGTACATCTCGTCTTTGTTGAACTCCATTTTGGGACTGTTTCTATTCTGTGACTTTTAAAATAAACATATCCATCACTTCCGGTGGGCTAAAATATTCTCATGGAAAGACTTATTGGACATTAGACATCTTCAAATACCACTTATTTCTTCAGACTAAGTAGAGTAGATGTGCAAAACAAAGAAGTAATGATCAACGTGTGTGATAAGAGTCCTTAATACAATCTAAATATATGTACTTCTAATAGAAATGTACATTAAGGGCAAACTACTAAATGTCAGGATCAAATGACGTAAGTGATGTCCATGAATATATACTACATTTATCCATGTGTTGGTTAAAAAAAATAATCCATCCATCTTCTTGTCCTCTAGGGGGGACCCAAGAGCCCCAGGCAGTCCGAAAGAGAACCCTCATTTCGGGCCATTAGTGTCCGCAATCCTCCTCCCCGTAAAATAATAATAATAATAATAATAATAATAATAAATTACCTTTATCTCCATTGTTGAAATCCTCCATTCAACAACCCAACGGGCCATTATTCCAGATGGAGATAACATGACACCTAAAAAAAAAAAAAAAACACGAGTTTATTATTATTATTATTTTAAAAACCTCTTCAGATTCAGTGAATAAAGTAACATGACTTGTATTTATTTTACTTATTTATTGACGGAGGGGGAGGGGGGGTGTCTTTATAATAAAATAAAATGTGATTTCACAACCAACAGCAAACGGAGGCTGCTTCAACTTCTCCCACCGGGAGGAGGTGAAGCAGCCACCGGGATGAGGTGAAGCAGCCACCGGGAGGAGGTGAAGCAGCCGCCGGGATGAGGTGAAGCAGCCGCCGGGAGGAGGTGAAGCAGCCGCCGAGAGGAGGTGAAGCAGCCGCCGGGATGAGGTGAAGCAGCCGTTGGGAGGAGGTGAAGCAGCCGCCGAGAGGAGGTGAAGCAGCCGCCGGGATGAGGTGAAGCAGCCGCCGGGATGAGGTGAAGCAGCCGCCGGGAGGAGGTGAAGCAGCCGCCGGGATGAGGTGAAGCAGCCGCCGGGAGGAGGTGAAGCAGCCGCCGGGAGGAGGTGAAGCAGCCGTTGGGAGGAGGTGAAGCAGCCGCCGGGAGGAGGTGAAGCAGCCGCCGGGAGGAGGTGAAGCAGCCGCCGGGAGGAGGTGAAGCAGCCGCCGGGAGGAGGTGAAGCAGCCGCCGGGAGGAGGTGAAGCAGCCGTTGGAAAACCCGACGTCCGCTCACGTTCTCGACGTCTCGAGCTCACGTCCAATAACAGCCGACTTAGCTCGCGCACCGATGAAGCTAACGTTCGCTAGCTTGTTTGCTAACACCCCCCCCCCCCATACTGACTTCTCAATGCCGTTTTTTTTTCTTCTTTTCTTTTCTTGCACGTTAACGGCGTGAATAAAGTGCGGCGGAAAGCCCCCCCACCCCGAGCCGCTCCCCCGGAGCCGGCGGTCCGGACGCGACGTGTCTTTTGGCCCCCGAGGAGCGGCGCATTCGTTAATTTTTAGAGGAAAATAAGACAAAATCTTACTTACCTGCTCCGTCCTGTTACTAACCGTTCGCGACTTGATAACAAGCCGGCCCCCCTCGCGTTCCCATTGGTCGACGCGTCCGCTCGACGCTTCCCATTGGCTCCGCGCGGCCGTCAGTCTTCGCGAATGCCCGTAGAGCGGAAATGTGGGGACGAAAGTTCATAGCACGAAACTTCAGCATCACCCCGAAACACTGTTTGTCTTTTTTTTTAAAAACGACTTCGCAAACTCCACGTTATTAATAAAAAAAATGGCTGCTTTCGCTGCGTCACTACACCAGCGGGGTTTACGAAGCACTGCATTGTAGCTACTCGGCCCAAGCCCGGTGCGTTCTTTCACCCAATATATAAATATAACTATAAATATAAATATAAATATGCATCCTCTTCTTCGTCTCGGGGGCTCGAGCAGCAGATGCACCGCAGTTTTTATCGGCACACTATAAACCGACAATGAAGCCGATTGCTGCGGACGAAGGTGGCTCAACATGTTTCATTTGATTTGTTTATTTAATTTCATGCATCAGATGCTAAAGCGGCTGTGCAGCAGCAGCTGGGGGTGCTGGTGCAGCTGGTGGTGCTGTGGGTGCTGGGGGTGCTGGGGGTGCTGGTGCAGCTGGTGGTGCTGTGGGTGCTGGGGGTGCTGGTGGTGCTGGGGGTGCTGGGGGTGCTGGGGGTGCTGGTGCAGCTGGTGGTGCTGTGGGTGCTGGGGGTGCTGGTGGTGCTGGGGGTGCTGGGGGTGCTGGTGGTGCTGGGGGTGCTGGGGGTGCTGGTGCAGCTGGTGGTGCTGTGGGTGCTGGGGGTGCTGGTGGTGCTGGGGGTGCTGGGGGTGCAGCTGGTGGTGCTGTGGGTGCTGGGGGTGCAGCTGGTGGTGCTGTGGGTGCTGGTGGTGCTGTGGGTGCTGGGGGTGCAGCTGGTGGTGCTGGTGGTGGTGCTGGTGGTGCTGGTGCAGCTGGTGGTGGTGGTGGTGCTGGGGGTGCAGCTGGTGGTGCTGTGGGTGCTGGGGGTGCAGCTGGTGGTGCTGGTGGTGCTGGTGGTGCTGTGGGTGCTGGGGGTGCAGCTGGTGGTGGTGCTGGTGCAGCTGGTGGTGGTGGTGGTGCTGGGGTTGCAGCTGGTGGTGCTGGTGGTGGTGCTGGTGGTGCTGGTGCAGCTGGTGGTGGTGGTGGTGCTGGGGGTGCAGCTGGTGGTGCTGGTGGTGCTGGTGGTGCTGTGGGTGCTGGGGGTGCAGCTGGTGGTGGTGCTGGTGCAGCTGGTGGTGGTGGTGGTGCTGGGGTTGCAGCTGGTGGTGCTGGTGGTGCTGATGGTGCTGGGAGGGGTCCGGGTCTCTCAAATCCTTCACCCCCCCAAAGGACACATAGGTTTCCTTGACGCTAGCGGAGGTCAAGCTGCAGCCGAGGAGGCAGGAGACACAGGAGGAGGCTGAGAGGACATATACAATGAGATTTTAATCTTTTTATATATCTATATGTGCTCCACATCCACACACGTTACCACGGACATTATGCTATATTTTCCATGTGAATGTGTTCATAACTGCAGTCAGTTTTACTTTAATTTACAAGGTTTCTCTGCACGAGGCTCATAGCTTTGTAATTAACACGTGATTATTTGTGAATATACACTTCTATGTGTGTTGGGATGGAGAAAAGTAAAATACCATAAGTAAAAAGACTAAAAAACACAAGTTCTTCATGCACAACAATTACAGAAAAGCAATCCTAACGATTGCTTTTCTGTAATTGTTGTGCATGAAGAACTTGTGTTTAAAAAAAAAAAAGAATTGGATTCAATCTCAGACATAAAATAGTGCAGCAGGAATACAATATGATATAATATATATATATATATATATATATATATATATATATATATATATATAAGTATATGTTTCCAGGTGCTTTACCTGATTATATGCATCGTATTGCACTTGCTGACATGTGAAAACACGTTATTAATAACGATGCAATGGGATATATATAAAAGGCTCTCCGGCGTGTTGTGTTCTGTTGCTGAACCACTGACGTCCTCAACAAATGTGAATTATTATTATTATTATCTTGTTGCACAGGATTAAAACGTGCGTAATTATTACAGATTAAAAACAGTTATCTAATCACGGTATTTTAAAGTTGTCTATATTTATAATATTCACACATTATATATATATATACACACAATATATATATATATGTATATACTGTGTGTGTATATATATGTATATATATACATATATATATATATATATATATATATATATATACATATATATATGTATATATACATATATATGTGTATATACATATATATGTGTATATATATACACTATATATATGTGTATGTATATATATATATACACAATATACATATATGAATATATACAGTATATACAATATATATGTGTATATATATATACACAATATATATGTATATATATACAATACATATGTATATACTGTGTATATATATGCAATTTATATATATACAATAATAAGTAATCATCAACAATGCATTATAATTTCTAAACTAATCATGTGTGTTGTTGTAGCAGCTGTCAACCAATTGTATTGTTTGTATAAGTAACATATTTAGTAGTTAGTAATGAAGTCCCTCATAATTTAAATGAATGAATTGATGCTCTTCTGTCTTCATGAGTAGGATCTGATTCAAAGGGCTGAAACAGAGGAAGCGTCTCCGTGTGGTCGCAGGGAAGCGCCGCTAGATGGCGCTGTGACATCACACTGAGCATCTTCATCATCACCATCACCTTCATCACCATCTTCATCACCATCAGGCTGCACGTGAGGCTGCTCTCACTAATAACCATGTGGAGTAATTCAGATATTGGCAGCGACTCCTCTAATTTATAGAAATCATTTGTCTGGTATTCATAAGCAGGAAGCAAAGAGTGTGCACGTGCACTCAAAGAGTGTATTTAAGATATTCTCACTTTAATGGAGTATCTTCTCTTTATGCTATATACGATAACTCAGAGGGAAATGTAGTCGCAGTAGTATCATAATATTGTACTTTTTACTCCATATTTATTTGCTTTTAAAATCATCATAGTGATTGTGATGGATGAAGACAATACTTTATTAATCCTCCTGTAAGATTCATAAGATACCCGGAAATATATAAGCTAAATAAAGTGAGTTATACATTAAAAACGATGAACACATTAATGCTTCAATAGTTATGATCTAGTAATATAATATATATCAATCTACATAATAAATACTTTTGTTTTTTTATATACTTTAATTATATTTTTAATGGTAATACATTGTAAAATAAATAACTTGTGGTATTACTACTTTTAATTAAGTAACAATGTGTAACATGTTTACAACGTTCATGTATTTATAAACAGGTTTACAACATTCATGTATTTATAAACATGTTTACACCGTTCATGTATTTATAAACATGTTTACAACGTTCATGTATTTATAAACATGTTTACAACATTCATGTATTTATAAACATGTTTACAACGTTCATGTATTTATAAACATGTTTACAACATTCATGTATTTATAAACATGTTTACAACGTTCATGTATTTATAAACATGTTTACAACGTTCATGTATTTATAAACATGTTAACAATGTTAATGTATTTATAAACATGTTAACAATGTTAATGTATTTATAAACATGTTTACACCGTTCATGTATTTATAAACATGTTTACAACGTTCATGTATTTATAAACATGTTTACAACATTCATGTATTTATAAACATGTTTACAACGTTCATGTATTTATAAACATGTTAACAATGTTAATGTATTTATAAACATGTTTACAATGTTAATGTATTTATAAACATGTTTACAACGTTCATGTATTTATAAACATGTTTACAATGTTAATGTATTTATAAACAGGTTTACAATGTTAATGTATTTATAAACATGTTTACAATGTTAATGTATTTATAAACATGTTTACAACGTTCATGCATTTATAAACATGTTTACAATGTTCATGTATTTATAAACATGTTTACAATATTCATGCATTTATAAACATGTTTACAACATTCATGCATTTATAAACATGTTTACAATGTTCATGTATTTATAAACATGTTTACAATGTTAATGTTTTCATAAACATGTTTACAACGTTCATGTATTTATAAACATGTTAACAATGTTAATGTATTTATAAACATGTTTACAATGTTAATGTATTTATAAACATGTTTACAACGTTCATGTATTTATAAACATGTTTACAATGTTAATGTATTTATAAACATGTTTACAATGTTAATGTATTTATAAACATGTTTACAACGTTAATGTATTTATAAACATGTTTACAACGTTAATGTATTTATAAACATGTTTACAACTTTCATGTATTTATAAACATGTTTACAATGTTACTGTATTTATAAACATGTTTACAAAGTTCATGCATTTATAAACATGTTTACAACATTCATGTATTTATAAACATGTTTACAACGTTCATGTATTTATAAACATGTTAACAATGTTAATGTATTTATAAACATGTTTACAACGTTAATGTATTTATAAACATGTTTACAACGTTCATGTATTTATAAACATGTTTACAACATTCATGTATTTATAAACATGTTTACAACGTTCATGTATTTATAAACATGTTAACAATGTTAATGTATTTATAAACATGTTTACAACGTTCATGCATTTATAAACATGTTTACAACATTCATGCATTTATAAACATGTTTACAACGTTCATGTATTTATAAACATGTTTACAACGTTCATGTATTTATAAACATGTTTACAACGTTCATGCATTAGTAACAATGTTAATGTATTGGTACAATGTTAATAATGTTCACGTATTAGTAATAATTTGGAGGTTTGGACTAAACAAACATAGTGAAGGAGTCACTTTGCACTCATTTATCACTATTTCTACAAACCAAACCATCAATGGATTAAAATATAATGACAATAATCATTAATTAGTTGTCAACTAATTGGCTCAACCAACTACGACAGTAAACACCTTAATATTAAAAATAATAACAATCTAATGAACGGATATACGACAGTAGAGCATCACATATTGAACACTTCAACTACATCTGACCGATTGTACTTTTACTGCAGTATTGAGTATTTTTACTGCAGTATTTACTACTTTACTGCAGTACAGAACCTGAATCCGTCGTCTGCCCACCGGACCCCAAACACACAGTCAGCGTGCTCATTAGTCCACCAAAGGAAGACGCGTTCAGGGTCCCACCGGAGGAACCAGAGCTCCCTGTATGGTTTACATGGGCACTTGTTAGTGAGTGAGAGGCGCTCTCGTGCATATTAAAGCTCCACGAGAGCCAGTCGGCTTCCTCCTGGGACCTCCTCAAATACACTTAAAGTACTCAATATGCAGAATAATATATATTATATTATTGGATTATATTTAGTGATGCATTCGTGTGGTGAAGGTGGAACTAATCTTAATTACTTTATATGGTGCCGGGTAGTTTAATCTGCAATGATTCATCAGCATTTAATAGTTTATATTTTGTATGAATAATCTGAATCTGTAAAGTAACTAAATGTATCAAATAAATGCAGTAAAATGTGCAATGTTTCCCTCTGAGGTGAAGGAGAAGAAAGCAGAAAAAAAGAGAAGTAAAAGTACCTCATGATGGTACTTTAGTGCAGTACTTGAGTAAATGTACTTGGTTCCCACTGGCAGCGTAGAGCCGGGTCAAAGAGGTCAAAGAGGTCACAGAGGTCAAATCAAGGTGATGGTGGACGTGCAGGTTTTAATCAAATGAATAGTTGTGAGGGTGGACACTTTAACTCCAGAACTCATTGTGCAATCAGCAGCTGCAGCTCTGGACTTCAAACTCTTCCAGACTCCGAAACCAAGAACCCAGATTGTTCCGATGAGTCTGTGAGAAGAACCGGACCGGTTCCCCTCGGGCATCTCTGCAGACCTCGCAGGTCTCTCGAAGGGTTTGCATGTAAGTTCACGTCTAATTACGTGCTCTTGTGTTGTGATCCTTTGAAAACCAACATAATTAGTGTCACAGTCAATTTCTGCAAACTCAAGTGACTCCACGCGGTCCGACATCTTTAATATTCAGCATCGGCCTCTTCATCGTCTTCATCGAGCCTTTAATGGGCCGAACCGGTCGATCCGATGGACGTGCTGTGGATGAGCTTCATTCTGCACACATTACTTTTGGCTATTTCTTTTTATTCTTTGGGGGGTCGAATTCTAAACACATTTCTGAAGGACGTTAGTGGTAAAAGTACAAAAGAGTCTTCATTCTCTAACAGGTGTCTGCTGCTTAGCAACGAGCCAGAAAGGTGAACGTGTTCGACCAACCAGACCGTCAACATGAAGACTGGTGTTGTTGTTTACTAAACATAACTGTTGGTTTAGTTTATTAAACATAACTGGTGCTTTTGTTTACTAAACCTAACCGTTGGTTTTATTTATTAAACCTAACCGTGGTTTTGTTTACTAAACCCAACAGTTGGTTTTGTTTACTAAACCCAACCGTTGGTTTTGTTGTCTAAACCCAACCGTTGGTTTTGTTGTCTAAACCCAACCGTTGGTTTTATTTATTAAACCTAACCGTGGTTTTGTTTACTAAACCCAACAGTTGGTTTTGTTTACTAAACCCAACCGTTGGTTTTGTTTACTAAACCCAACCGTTGGTTTTGTTTACTAAACCCAACCGTTGGTTTTGTTTACTAAACCCAACCGTTGGTTTTGTTGTCTAAACCCAACCGTTGGTTTTGTTTACTAAACCCAACCGTTGGTTTTGTTGTCTAAACCCAACCGTTGGTTTTGTTTTTTTGTTTACTAAACCCAACCGTTGGTTTTGTTGTCTAAACCCAACCGTTGGTTTTGTTTACTAAACCCAACCGTTGGTTTTGTTTACTAAACCCAACCGTTGGTTTTGTTGTCTAAACCCAACCGTTGGTTTTGTTTACTAAACCCAACCGTTGGTTTTATTTATTAAACCTAACCGTGGTTTTGTTTACTAAACCCAACCGTTGGTTTTGTAGTCTAAACCCAACCGTTGGTTTTGTTGTCTAAACCCAACCGTTGGTTTTGTTTTTTTGTTTACTAAACCCAACCGTTGGTTTTGTTGTCTAAACCCAACCGTTGGTTTTGTTTACTAAACCCAACCGTTGGTTTTGTTTACTAAACCCAACCGTTGGTTTTGTTGTCTAAACCCAACCGTTGGTTTTGTTTACTAAACCCAACCGTTGGTTTTGTTGTCTAAACCCAACCGTTGGTTTTGTTTTTTTTGTTTACTAAACCCAACCGTTGGTTTTGTTGTCTAAACCCAACCGTTGGTTTTGTTTACTAAACCCAACCGTTGGTTTTGTTTACTAAACCCAACCGTTGGTTTTGTTGTCTAAACCCAACCGTTGGTTTTGTTTACTAAACCCAACCGTTGGTTTTGTTGTCTAAACCCAACCGTTGGTTTTGTTTTTTTGTTTACTAAACCCAACCGTTGGTTTTGTTGTCTAAACCCAACCGTTGGTTTTGTTGTCTAAACCCAACCGTTGGTTTTGTTTACTAAACCCAACCGTTGGTTTTGTTGTCTAAACCCAACCGTTGGTTTTGTTTACTAAACCCAACAGTTGGTTTTGTTGTCTAAACCCAACCGTTGGTTTTGTTGTCTAAACCCAACCATTGGTTTTGTTGTCTAAACCCAACCGTTGGTTTTGTTTACTAAACCCAACCGTTGGTTTTGTTTACTAAACCCAACCGTTGGTTTTGTTTACTAAACCTAACCGTTGGTTTTGTTTACTAAACCCAACAGTTGGTTTTGTTTACTAAACCCAACAGTTGGTTTTGTTGTCTAAACCCAACCGTTGGTTTTGTTGTCTAAACCCAACCGTTGGTTTTGTTTACTAAACCCAACCGTTGGTTTTGTTTACTAAACCCAACAGTTGGTTTTGTTTACTAAACCCAACCGTTGGTTTTGTTTACTAAACCCAACCGTGATGTTTTCCTTTCATTTCAGGAGTGATCTTGTTACCTGAACTCGACATTCTTCTTCAACACGATGTTTGCCAAAGTAAAGTCGAGAGAAACGTGATAATCGAACGACGTTCCGTGAGACGGAGTTCTGTTCTGGCACGACAGTAAACGCACTTGTTGACGCTTCGCCGTGTTCCACGCAACACGTTTCACAACTCGTCTTCAGAGCCCTCGACATCAGCTTGGGCTTTGCAGCCTGACGTCAGTGATTCAAAGCATCTGGTTTAAGAGCCGCTCCCTCAGAGCGAACGGGGCCTAAAAGGATCCCACGATGGACCTCGTTATCGTTGTTGTTTTCTGAGGGGCCGCAGAGACAAGCGGCGGCGCGGTGCCGAGCCTCCGAAGAGGGGCATCCCATAATAACGCTGTCCGAAGGAGCATTCCTGCACGCACAAAACGGCAGCGCCCTATTAATAAGTAAACACGTGTTTTCATTCAGTCAAATGCAACACACAGTTTATTATCTCTTCACATCTTTTCAAGTATGAAAATAACAATATTGAAAAATAAATAATAAATAATATTGTGAATTTACAGAGTGACCGAATGCTTTTCACCCAGCTGGAATCCTTAATAATGAACATGAACTTGACGCGTGTCAATCAATATCAATTAATATCACCAGCTCACACATGGCGGCGTATTGGGGCCTTTGTGGGGAGAACATCGCGGGGGAGGGGCTAATATTACGAGAAAAAACTAAGAATTTTCAAGATCACAGCCGTTGATTTACGCTAAAAAATAATTGGGTTATTCTCTCAGATTATAATGGGAAATTAATGTGAAAAAGAAAAATCACAAATAAAGAAAACACAAGAAAATATAAATTGAATATTCTCAGATGACAAAGTCATAGATTTGTAACTTGGATATTCTCTGAGATTTAAGTTACAAATTAAATGTATCAATGGACGTCATCGCATCACTTAACAACGTGACGAGGTCCGAACTTTAACTTTAACGTGACGAGGTCCGAACTTTAACTTTAACGTGACGAGATACGAAATTTAACTTTAACGTGACGAGGTCCGAACTTTAACATGACGAGATCCGACTTTAACTTTAACATGACGAGATCCGAACTTTAACTTTAACGTGACGAGGTCCGAACTTTAACTTTAACATGACGAGATACGAACTTTAACGTGACGAGGTCCGAACTTAACTTTAACGTGACGAGATCCGAACTTAACTTTAACGTGACGAGATCCGAACTTTTACTTTAACGTGACGAGGTCCGAACTTTTACTTTAACTTTAACGAGGTCCGAACTTTAACTTTAACGTGACGAGGTCCGAACTTTTACTTTAACGTGACGAGGTCCGAACTTTTACTTTAACGAGGTCCGAACTTTAACTTTAACGTGACGAGGTCCGAACTTTAACTTTAACGGGACGAGGTCCGAACTTTAACGTGACGAGATACAAACTTTAACTTTAACGTGACGAGGTCCGAACTTTAACTTTAACGTGACGGGATACGAACTTTAATTTGAACATGGCGAGGTCCGAACTTTAATTTGAACATGGCGAGGTCCGAACTTTAACATGACGAGATCCGAACTTTTACTTTAACTTTAACGAGGTCCGAACTTTAACTTTAACGTGACGAGTTCCGAACTTTAACTTTAACGTGACGAGGTCCGAACTTTAACGTGACGAGATACAAACTTTAACTTTAACGTGACGAGGTCCGAACTTTAACTTTAACGTGACGAGATACAAACTTTAATTTGAACATGGCGAGGTCCGAACTTTAACATGACGAGATCCGAACTTTAACTTTCACATGACGAGATCCGAACTTTAACTTTAACGTGACGAGGTCCGAACTTTAATTTTAACGTGACGAGATACGAACTTTAACGTGACAAAGTCCGAACTTTACTTTAACGTGACGAGGTCCGAACTTTAACTTTAACGAGGTCCGAACTTTAACTTTAACGAGGTCCGAACTTTAACGAGGTCCGAACTTTTACTTTAACTTTAACGAGGTCCGAACTTTAACTTTAACGTGAAAAGGTCCGAACTTTAACTTTAACGTGACGAGGTCTGCACCACACCACAGACGCTGCTAACAAACAGGAAATGCCACACGTAACAATGTCCGTCATGTTCCCGTTGCATTGTGGGTCTCGATGAACGTTGTTTTCTCTTGAATCGACCCGAACTACGGGTGGTTCTGGGCTCACTCGTGGGTCCTTGTTGATGAAACCAAAGTGTAATTTGATGATGTCACTGCAGGCTTAATACACAACATTTAGGGATAAAGAGCTTTTCGGGAATATTTGTAAACAATTTCTGATATTATATTTTTCTCCGTAAACATATTCTTATTTTCCACTTTAATCTCAGAGAATATCCAAGTTTGTTTCTTCAAATTGTAAATTTACAACTTTAATTCCTTAAATTCAGGTTTTCCCCCTATAGATATTACCCCTCTCCGGCCCGACTACGCCGTCGTACACACATCACTTGAAAGGGGTGAAAATTAAATGAATTTAGGGCAAAAAGAGGAGGTTCATATACAATTTGACATAAACAGCACTTAATAAAAAGGTGCTAGGCAAACTGGTTTAGTAGGAATGTGGACTGTGAGTTGCTGATCACATGGATTAATGTGCCAATATGATTCACAGTGTGTGGTTTGTGTTGTTTTGGTTCATATTTGTGACTTTGACCCTCCCCCGTTTATATATTTATATATATACAATAAATCAGGAGACAGTTACTGCTTAGCCCCGCCCACATGTCAAGCTTCAGGTCAACAACGCAGACGGTCAGCAGACACAAGACGGACCTCCGACCCGGCACTTACTCACCTTTTACAGAGCGGTCGGACGCACCTTCATACATATTAAAATGTAGAAATACTGCATCCAGATGTTACTTCAGTTAAAGTATAATGTTACACAGTTAATCCACAACAAAACACCCTTTTCATGAGCTCCTTATATGTTTGTGTGTAAAAATCTGTAACGCTTCCAGTCTTTATGCTAAGCTAAGCTAACTGTCCGCCCTGCTTCCAGTCTTTATGCTTAGCTAAGCTAACTGTGCCCGCCTGCTTCCAGTCTTTATGCTAAGCTAACTGCCCCCCCTGCTTCCAGTCTTTATGCTACGATATCTGTCCCCCCTGCTGCCACTCTTCATGCTTAGCTAAGCTAAATGTGCCCCCCTGTCTCCAGTCTTTATGCTAAGCTAACTGTTCCCCTGCTTCCAGTATTTATGCTAAGCTATGCTAACTGTCCCCCCTGCTTCCACTCTTTGTGCTTAGCTAAGCTAACCCTCCCCCTGCTTCCACTCTTTATGCTAAGCTAACTGTCCACCCTGCTTCCAGTCTTTATGCTAAGCTAACTGCCTCTTGCTCTGGCTGGATTCTTACTTATTGGACCCTCGCTGACTAACACACTCACGTGTCGCCTTTCCTTTTTTTTATTCTTAGCGTAATACTTTGGAAAACAAAACTTCAGGTAGAAAACGATGGAATGTGTTTAAACCTTCTGGAAAGTGGACGAAAAGCAGCGCGACGTGCGCCGAGAAACAGGAAGAGAGCACGACATCGAGATCAACAAACACGATATCCAGAACACTTGAAAGGAAAAGTGAAGAAAAAAACCTTCATTTTTAATAAGTTATCCGCTGCGTTTGAGCGTCCGCTGAGGGGAAGGGGAGGGGAGGGGGCGGAGTCCGGTTCAGTGACGTAAAGACATCATACAAATAAGTGTTGCAAGCAAAAATACAACGTTACGCAACATGGAGTGCTGTACATTCACACCCGGACCCAAAGTCACTCTCCTGGTCCACTGACCTCTGGGTTCCTGAAGCCTGCAGTGTCCTTCATCTCTCCTTTAGGAGGCTGATGCAGCCTCGCTCTCTCTCTCTCTCTCTCTCTCTCGCTCTCTGAGGGTTTCAGTGTACTCCAGTGATGTGGCAGAAAACCATGACGGGCGGGTGGGGGGTGGGCGGGGCTTATCCAGGACACCTCTACGCCTCCGTCCCTCATAGCGACGTGGACTGCTTGATGCTGTGGAAGCTGACCCGTGAAGGGGACGTGGGGATGGACATGGCCTGGGTCATCCGGACCCGGATGGAGTGCTGCTCCTGCCAGCGGTGGAACCGCTTCCTGGCGGCCGACCGCACCTGTCCAACGGAAAGCAGCAGAAGGACACGAGAGTTTCTATTTTCAACTTCTATAAGAACATTTAAGATATAACGTTAGAGATGTGGACTTATTGACCAGTAGTGAAGGAGAACTCTGATGTGAGTCCACTAAAGGTTCATATTGTTATTATACAACATTTTGGAAATAACCAGACTGAGAAATGAAACCTTTGTTGTCTTATGTGTGTTTCGCTCCAGGAGAAGTCTCCATCACACTGTCGAAATCAGCTAAATATTCCTCCAACTTTTAAATAACATGAAGCTTTTTTCTCCATTTCTCACCCACGTTTCCACCTTTTCATTTACTTTCCTCTGGACTCGCTCTGTTTGTTATAGTGTCTCATGAAGGAGAAGTCTCCATGAAGGAGAAGTCTCCATGAAAGAGAAGTAGGAGAAGTCTCCTCCATGAAGGAGAAGTAGGAGAAGTCTCCTCCATGAAGGAGAAGTCTCCATGAAAGAGAAGTAGGAGAAGTCTCCTCCATGAAGGAGAAGTAGGAGAAGTCTCCTCCATGAAGGAGAAGTCTCCATGAAAGAGAAGTAGGAGAAGTCTCATCCATGAAAGAGAAGTCTCCATGAAAGAGAATTAGGAGAAGTCTCATCCATCAAGGAGAAGTAGGAGAAGTCTCCTCCATGAAGGAGAAGTCTCTATGAAAGAGAAGTAGGAGAAGTCTCCTCCATGAAGGAGAAGTAGGAGAAGTCTCCTCCATGAAGGAGACTTCTCCATGAAAGAGAAGTAGGAGAAGTCTCCTCCATGAAGGAGAAGTCTCATCCATGAAGGAGAAGTAGGATAAGTCTCATCCATGAAGGGGAAGTAGGAGAAGTCTCATCCATGAAGGAGAAGTCTCCATGAAAGAGAAGTAGGAGAAGTCTCCTCCATGAAGGAGAAGTAGGAGAAGTCTCCTCCATGAAGGAGAAGTAGGAGAAGTCTCATCCATGAAGGAGAAGTCTCCATGAAAGAGAAGTAGGAGAAGTCTCATCCATGAAGGAGAAGTAGGAGAAGTCTCATCCATGAAGGAGAAGTCTCATCCATGAAGGGGAAGTAGGAGAAGTCTTATCCATGAAGGAGAAGTAGGAGAAGTCTCCATGAAGGAGAAGTCTCCATGAAAGAGAAGTAGGATTGTGTATCCCTCTGCAAA
>NC_046984.1:17511657-17539157 GCF_009769545.1 Cyclopterus lumpus | reverse complement strand
ATCTGTTGGGACGATCGAGAGAGAGAGAGAGAGAGAGAGAGAACGGGTTTAATAACGCTGTCATCATATTTCATAAATATATGAAGTGTTTTGGGAAA
Organism: Cyclopterus lumpus; assembly: GCF_009769545.1. Taxonomy (NCBI): domain Eukaryota; kingdom Metazoa; phylum Chordata; class Actinopteri; order Perciformes; family Cyclopteridae; genus Cyclopterus; species Cyclopterus lumpus. Next base: position 17,539,059 of record NC_046984.1, on the reverse strand, counting down.
TAAAGCTGTAAAACCGGAAATGACTGTTTAGATTTGCATGATGAACTCAACCTCGGTGTTTAAAGTAATACATTTACACAAGTACTGCACTTAAATACACGTTTGAAGGACTTGTACTTTATACTTTATACTCCTCTACGTCTCAGAAAAAAGTTATTTTGTGAAAAACAGACGGATAAAAGCTCCTCTACGCGTCATCTTTAGAGAATTCGTGAAAGAATAAATGAGAAGAAAAATAAGGTTATTAAATAATATAAAAAATAAACACATCATTCCTTCCTTCTTCCTACTTTCAGAAACTCTGGCACTTTCCTCTCCCTTAATTGGCTTCGGGAGGTTTGGGGTGAACACTGCCCCCCCAAAAACCTCATTGACCTTGGCCCTAGCATATTGACCTTCTCCCAACCTCATTGACCATTTCCCAACTTCATTGACCTTGGCCCAATGTTATTGACCTTGGCCCCGCCTCATTGACCTTGGCCCGAGCAGACACCCGGCCATCGTTAAGACATTGGCCCGTTGCAGCGCTCCTAACCGGCCCGGTGTCTCAGCGTTTGATAACTTCCTGTTTATCCCTGACGGCGGCACAGCGCTCTCCCGCTGACCTTTGCCGGCTAAAGGTCACGACCCTAAACTCCTGACAGGAGACACACGCCCTGGTGACTGGATAGAAACCTGAAAAGAGAAGCTGATAGCGTGAGAAGAAGCAGAGACATCGGAGGAGGCAGATGTGAGCTTCAGGGGGGAGGAGGCAGTGAAGGGAGGAGGAGACGAGGGAACGGGAGGAGGAGGCAGTGAAGGGAGGAGGAGACGAGGGAACGGGAGGAGGAGGCAGTGAAGGGAGGAGGAGACGAGGGAACGGGAGGAGGAGGCAGTGAAGGTAGGAGGAGACGAGGGAACGGGAGGAGGAGGCAGTGAAGGGAGGAGGAGACGAGGGAACGGGAGGAGGAGGCAGTGAAGGGAGGAGGAGACGAGGGAACGGGAGGAGGAGGCAGTGAAGGGAGGAGGAGACAAGGTAATGGGAGGAGGAGGCAGTGAAGGTCGGAGGAGACGAGGGAACGGGAGGAGGAGGCAGTGAAGGGAGGAGGAGACGAGGGAACGGGAGGAGGAGGCAGTGAAGGGAGGAGGAGACGAGGGAACGGGAGGAGGAGGCAGTGAAGGGAGGAGGAGACGAGGGAACGGGAGGAGGAGGCAGTGAAGGGAGGAGGAGACGAGGGAACGGGAGGAGGAGGCAGTGAAGGTAGGAGGAGACGAGGGAACGGGAGGAGGAGGCAGTGAAGGGAGGAGGAGACGAGGGAACGGGAGGAGGAGGCAGTGAAGGGAGGTGGAGACGAGGGAACGGGAGGAGGAGACGAGGTAACGGGAGGAGGAGGCAGTGAAGGTCGGAGGAGACGAGGGAACGGGAGGAGGAGACGAGGGAACGGGAGGAGGAGGCAGTGAAGGGAGGAGGAGAGGAGGAGACGAGGAGACGAGGGAACGGGAGGAGGAGGCAGTGAAGGGAGGAGGAGACGAGGGAACGGGAGGAGGAGGCAGTGAAGGTCGGAGGAGACGAGGGAACGGGAGGAGGAGGCAGTGAAGGGAGGAGGAGACGAGGGAACGGGAGGAGGAGGCAGTGAAGGGAGGAGGAGACGAGGGAACGGGAGGAGGAGACGAGGGAACGGGAGGAGGAGGCAGTGAAGGGAGGAGGAGACGAGGGAACGGGAGGAGGAGGCAGTGAAGGTAGGAGGAGACGAGGGAACGGGAGGAGGAGGCAGTGAAGGGAGGTGGAGACGAGGGAACGGGAGGAGGAGGCAGTGAAGGGAGGAGTAGACGAGGGAACGGGAGGAGGAGGCAGTGAAGGGAGGAGGAGACGAGGGAACGGGAGGAGGAGACGAGGGAACGGGAGGAGGAGGCAGTGAAGGGAGGTGGAGACGAGGGAACGGGAGGAGGAGGCAGTGAAGGGAGGAGGAGACGAGGGAACGGGAGGAGGAGGCAGTGAAGGGAGGAGGAGACGAGGGAACGGGAGGAGGAGGCAGTGAAGGGAGGAGTAGACGAGGGAACGGGAGGAGGAGGCAGTGAAGGGAGGAGGAGACGAGGGAACGGGAGGAGGAGGCAGTGAAGGGAGGAGTAGACGAGGGAACGGGAGGAGGAGGCAGTGAAGGGAGGAGGAGACGAGGGAACGGGAGGAGGAGGCAGTGAAGGGAGGAGGAGACGAGGGAACGGGAGGAGGAGACGAGGGAACGGGAGGAGGAGGCAGTGAAGGGAGGAGTAGACGAGGGAACGGGAGGAGGAGGCAGTGAAGGGAGGAGTAGACGAGGGAACGGGAGGAGGAGGCAGTGAAGGGAGGAGGAGACGAGGGAACGGGAGGAGGAGGCAGTGAAGGGAGGAGTAGACGAGGGAACGGGAGGAGGAGGCAGTGAAGGGAGGAGGAGACGAGGGAACGGGAGGAGGAGGCAGTGAAGGGAGGAGGAGACGAGGGAACGGGAGGAGGAGGCAGTGAAGGGAGGAGGAGACGAGGGAACGGGAGGAGGAGGCAGTGAAGGGAGGAGGAGACGTACACTGTACAAGTACTGGCGTCAAAGTACTGCAGAACGTACCATTGGTATTTTATTTGTATTGTATTTGTATTTGTAAATACCCTCATAATGTTTGTTTACTTTTTTTATTAAGTCTGTTTATTGTGTGTGCAAATACACTTCCTATATATTATTATATATTATACATTATACTGTATTATCATTATTAACTGTGTTACTTTAGATACGCTCTATACACTTTCATTTTATTTCTTACATTTTCATTTCCTTTATTATTTAAATTCATAAATGTAATATGCCCTACTATTTAATTTAATTTAATTGCATATTTGTAAAAGAATAAAGTCAAATGTATGAATTGTATGAATAAAGTAAAATCTAATCTAATCTTCATACTGTTTATGAGTCATATCTCCCCTCACTGGTTATTATCATCATGTCGGGATAATTTAAATAGAAGCGTAATAACCTGAAACTTATAAAGAAACTAAAGCTTTAAAATGAGTCAAACACTCTGACAAGCGCCTCTAAAGCGTCTGAGTGCAGGACGTGGAGCGTCGGGGGTCCAGAGATGACTAAAGCTTGTACCGGGGGGGTCTCCAGGCGCCCCGAAGACCTGCAGGACCCCCTTCGACACGAAGGCTGAGTGGCTCTGAGTGCTGCAGCAGGGCTGCAGGTGACCTCCTGCACCGTGACCTTTGAGCACCGGAATCTAACACGTTTGTCACCGAGTCCCGGAGGACTCCTCCCAGACGCTCCCCGAGATGTTAACGGACCAAACGGATGAAATAAATGTCCGAATAACCGGACGCGTTGGTCCTGAACGTGGAGCTGGAGGCAGACAGCGTGGAAGGATGGAAAACGCCCCCTTCAGGGGTTTTGGAAATAACTCGATATTAGAGACACTTCATCAGAGGAACCCGACAGGACGCGACACGCCGTCACCTCCATCACCTCTGGACCGAGAGAGAGAAGAAGACCCTCACCACTAAGACCAGGATCATGGGACCCTGGTAGATGTAGTCGGTGTAGACGCCGGCTCGCTTCCCGAACCAGCACCTGGAACGCAAGCAGAGGGTTTGAGTCATAAAAACCTTATCGTTGTCAGTTTCACGAGGCTATTTCAAATAGAAATTATCCTGTTTTAATTAAATTTACACCCAAAAAAAAGACAGTTTATTTTCAATAAAACTTGGTGAAATATGAAATCATCTGATATAAATAACACGATGTATTCTCAAAAAAAAAATCTAGTTCTATTTTTAAAAAAAGACAAGATTTTAATAAAAAATACAAAAAAACCCCAAAAAACATGAGGAAATAGGGCATTTGATGGGGGACTACTTTCAGCGGCGTATTAATCCACATTGTCAGAATAACTGGAGCCCTTTGTCGTGTTGTTGGAGGAGCTCCGAGGCTCACAGTGGATGAAGAACACAGCAGAGCAACGCGCTGCAATGCGCTGCAATGTGCTGCAATGTGCTGCACAATCAATACGCTACAGGAACTCTATATTTAGAGTCCTGACGGGGAACCGGAGCTGCTTCAGAGACCCGAGACTCGGCTCCTTTGTGTCATTGAGTGACTTTGGTGTTTTAGAGGGTCACCAGCATCCAGAGAGACTCTATCTACCGGGGGGGGGGCGGAGCTCCCCCTCTCAAAGGGGAGGCGCCCACAGGAGCCAACCTGCAATCAGGGATGTTGCACAATGCAAATGGTTATTAATAGGCCAGTTGTTATCTTACTTCTCATTGTCGTAGTACAGCTTCCCGATCGCCCACGCCACGATGATAGGGAACGGTATACCTGTGAGGGGAACACACACACACACACACACACACACACACACACACACACATGCACACGCACACACGCACACGCAGGCGCAGGCACACGCACACACACGCACGCACGCACACACACACACGCACACACACACACACACGCACACACGCACACGCAGGCACACGCACACACACACACACACGCACACACACACGCACGCACACGCACACACACACACACACACGCACACACACACACGCACGCACACGCACACACACAAATGACAGATTATTCTTTCATCTTTTCAGACCACAAAATATCCCGTTGGGGGATTTCACACCCGCAGTATGGAGAGAGAGTCCTTGTGTTGTTGTTGTTGTTGCTCTGTAAATGAATGAAAAGGTAACGCAGCCATCGTCTGGTGGACTGACTTATATATATATATATATATTTATATATATATATAAATATAAATATATATATATATATATAAATATAAATATATATATATATATATATAAATATATATACATGTGACTCGACCATGAAGACCTCGCCAGCCGCCACGTCAAATTAGCAGCACGCTGTCATCCCCCCCCCCCCCCCCTCACCCCCCCCACCCCCCGTTACGTGAGGGATGTCATTCGTCTCGTTGTGTTCGTGTCTCATCCCCCCCCCCCCCCCCCCCATTACCCCTCTGCTTTACTGGGTCTGCTCCCGTTGTCGTAAAGTGAAGCGAAGCAAATAGAAGTTTATCTTATTTATGTCTTCACGGCCGTCCCTAACACCCCCCCCCCCCCACACCCCACACCCCACCCCCCCCTCTTCACCCTGCCCTGGGTGGAAATGTAATCCAGATGGCACAATGCACTGAATCTCAGCAGCACATAGTTTAGTCTGACAGTGTGAAACGGGGTGTCAGTGAACGCCTCACCAATACGTTTCCCAGCTGCCACTCTGGATCCTGGAGTCTCCATCAAGTGCTCCGCTCACATTGAGCTGCACGTTTTATATTGATATACTTTTTATATTGAAGTTTCCACATTTGAAGGAAATACAATTCTCGCTTTTCTTGCTGAGTTTGATGATAAAATCGTCTCTCATGTCTGCACGCTATGTACTTAGCTTAGCTTAGCATAAAGACTGGAAGTAGCATAACTCCCCTATAAAAACAACATGTTGATCTTTTTACACGTCTGTTTGTGTTTACTAATTAATCTAACAACACACAGCGTGCTGATTATTGAGCTTTACAGGTAGACGTGTTTTTATGTCTTTATGCTAAGCTAATCTAGCCGCCTCCTGGCTCTAGCTTCCTATTAAGAATCAGAGAGCAGTCAATATTCTCATCAAGTACACGTAACTTGCTGAGGGCTCGATTGGGAAATGTATCTCATGTCTTGAAGCTACGAACTAAGCTAAAGCCAGTGGCAGTTAGCTTAGCTTAGCATAAAGACAGCATAGCACAACATTTTTGATAAAACAAAAATGTTCCCTTTTACATTAGTGCTAGTGTACAATACGTGGTGATTATTGATCTTCAGAGGGTGTATTTCTTTTTACTTTGAGGAGAGCAAAGTCGGCCATTTTGCCCACGTCTCCGGTGGTCGATCTTCTCGGTTCCCAAAAACGAGGCTAAAAGCTGAGCGGCGGGTTTACTCACACCAGCCGATGCAGATGAACATCCACTTGCGCAGCTTGTCGGTGGAGTAGGTGAGGACCACGGCCGTGTGCAGGTAGCAGCCCTCGCCGAACATCCAGAAGAAGTTAGTGGAGTGGAAATAGTTGAAGGAGGCGGTGACGAGGCGGCACCAGACCTACGAAATGAATCCGTCAAGCATTTAATATCAAAAATACGATACGTCATCTCACTGCCAAGCGCGTTTTAAAGCGTACGACGTGTTCTTTTGAAGTTGTATCCTCATCATTTCATCAGGACGTTGTTTATCAAAGGAAGCTCCGTTGGAGTTCGCGGTAATGGGATGAACGTACGATAACGTAAAGCACCTGAACACATCTGGTGGATTCAGGATCCGACCAATTGGTTTCACAGCCGAACGTCTCCCAATATAAACATTACGACACCTTTCTTATTATCTCATGAAAAGATCGACAACGTGTTCTATTTATATTTATATTTTAAAAAGCTCCGTAATCTCCTAAACCTCCTGTTTATTAAACAAACAGGAGGAAATAGTGCATTTGTTTCAGGACTATTTTTGTGAGTATTTAACGTAAACAAGTTTTCTTCAGTGCTTCTTGTCAAAGTTCAAGTTCTTTTGTCTTAATTAGAAAGAAAAAGTAAATAGAGAGGAAAATATTTGGGCTCAAAAACTATATGAAGCAAGTAAAAGCTAAAGTAAGTTAAAAGGTTGAATATAAAGAAATAAAATCAGATAAACACGCACCACGTTGCTTTCGTGCACCTCGGGGCTCATGGTCATCTGCACGATGAACCAGGTGGCGTTCCTCAGGATGAAGGCGGTGATGAGGTTCCAGTGGATGATGTTCCTCAGGCAGCGGATGCTCCTGTGAGACGAACGCAGGGGGAAGAATCCCCACGAATAAGACGTTTGTGCTTCCTAAATATCTTCACGAGTTCTCGTGCATTTTAATTAAAAAAACTTACATTGAAATGAAACCAAACTGACTGGAGTTCAATGAATTATTTAACATTTCAGGGAAATATAATTAGTTAATGAGAAAATTAATACCAGTCTCATGTCTCCAACAATTCAGATCGAGCCAGATGGGGATTAGATTAGCTTAGTTTAGCATAAAACCTTGAAGCAGGGGGAAGCAGCTAGCCTGGCACATAAAACCACATTTTGCATATCTGTTTATGTGCTGATTAAACCAACATAGTATGCTTATTAATGAATTTTATAGGTGTTTGTATATTTATTTTTAAACTTTGCACACAGCCAGGCTAAGCTAAGCTAAGCTAAGATGGAGCTTCATACACTCACAGACAAACTGGTGGCAAATACATGAATTAAATACCAACACATAAAGCTCCTTAACTCTGAAACAATCCTTAAAGTAATCTCGTTGATGAATATGAGTAATGAGCAGATGTAGCCTCAAAGTACCATTTCCCATCCCTCCGCTAACGTAACATGAAGGAAGCTTTCATTCCCACTTTTTGTGTGTCATGCCCCGAACGTCTGATGTTGTCTGTGTTTGTTTTTAATTTTTTTCCTGCTGCAAATAAGTCGACCTCAGGACACAATTAAGAAATCTGCCTCGGAGTGAGCGTTCGAAAATAGAAGCGACGACGCGGACGAGCGGACCGAGCGAGCCGACCTTCGCTCACCGCGGCTCGCTGTCAGCTAACGGGCGTCACCGGCTAACGGAGTTATTAGCCGGTATATCAAAGGGGTTTATTTATCTTTTCCTCGGCGTGCAGCACTTCTTAATAGGTGTCACTTTTCTTTTCTTTTTTTTTATAAATTGTGGCGCTCTCGAAGAAAACGGCCTAATTTAATAATGCGGTTTTGAATCATTATAAATGTGTAACACAGGAGTGAAAGAAAAGCAGCCTAAATGGTTATAAAACATCTAAAATGATGTATTATTTATTGAGGTGTCCCACAAATAAGCAGCTGATTTTCTGCCATCCGGCCTCCAAAGGCAGCGAATGTCACGCCAGAAGCGTTTTGATTTTTTTCATACAGTCGTATTAATTACGCCGCGTGACCTCACTTCCTTTGACACCCTGCAGGCGGGGTCAGCTCGGCATTATGGGTATTAATTAAGAGGAAACACTCCTGCAGATACACAGATAAATAAATAATACATAAAACAGTTGTTCTTAATTATGCCACCAAATAACAAGACTTTCCAAAAATGTATATATTTTTGCTATATTATATTATATTCTCTATCAGGGTTCCAATTCAATCATGTACATATATTTCTATACGACTAGATAGTGTGAGTTCACTTAACATACTATTACGTATGTTCTAATTATTATACGAAGAGACCGTATTTATCCCCGAGGGGAAACTCGGAAAGGCAGATAAAGAATTTTAATGAAATTAAGAAAAACATTAAAGAAGTTAAAGAGATGTGATAAAAAAAACAACCTCGGTACTATACATGAAATATATTAAGATATATGTGTGCAGAAGAAGCCCAGTGGTGCACATCTGGCAGCCATGATGTGTGTACGTTCATAGGTTTAAGTGCGATAAACACAATACGCAGTAAAGTATGTAATATCATATAAAAGTGTGCAGCATAATGCACACACTGTACAGGAAGGGAATAAGACCGTGTATATGTTTCAGATAGAAGAGAATGAATGAATGGGCACTTCCTCCTTCATAGCTATAAATTACATATAGTTCACACACAGTGAGTGGAAAAATCAATCTATATATATATTATATAGAGAGTTTAAGGTATAAATCTGTCTTCATTTGCTGCAGCGATGTCGCGGGTCAGAGGTGTGAGTTTGAATATCCGTTGGCAAAAAGCACCTTGTTGACTTTCCTCATGGAGGTTATTAATGCTTACTCTTCCTGGGGGGGGGGGGGGGGGGGGGTGAACAGGAATCAGATCCCTCAACAATCTGATTAATTTCCCCTCTGAAGTTGTTCTCCGACTGCAGACGCAAAGGAGGAGATAATTGCAGCTTCTTCTTAGAACAAAGTCCCGTTTATGTTCACGAGCTGAATGGTTAAAACACGGCACCGAACTGAAGAAGACGAGTTTCTAACGGTTCCTATCGTCAGCTTTTGTGTCTCAGGGGGTCAAATCTCCATTATTGAATGCAATTAGTTCTATCAGGCAACTCCTCAACATATTATAAGTATAATGCTTTAGCGGAGAGGAGTTACAGCGTTTCTTCCTCCATACGTGAACAATTAGAAAATGTCTCAGACGGTTTTCCTTTAAAATACCAACCAGTGAAACCTGATAAGCACGTTTTAAAAGAGTTCACTCTGGATCAGCTTTGGGATGAATTTGGTGACTAAATTCTGACGACATAATTCACAGTATTTAGAGACATCAGCCAGACTGGATGAGGGGAAAGTGGGTTATTGGCTAATCTCAGGGTTGATGGTTCAATCCCCGACGGCTGGCGTCAAAGTGTCTTCGCGCGTGAACGTTTCTACGAATCTGTTTCCCTTCAAACGTTTATCTTTGATGTTTTATCTCCTCCTGCAGTGTTTATCATTATGCAACCAAAGCACCGAATTCATTGTATGTAAAAAAAACTATTTTTTTAAATAAGAAAACCTCATTATCGTGCACTTTGGATAAAACCCAATATAAATGCAGTTCATTTCCATATCAACATATATATTATTTTTACCAACCTTCTCAGAAAACCGAAGAACATAAACCTGCAATGTGGTCGAGTTATCCAGGAGAGTGTTGCTATGTCATTAGAAGACAGTGAGGATCTATACCCCCCCCCCCCACTGTAATCCCTTCCACTCTCTCTTTCCAGTTCCACCACTGAACAGGAGTGTCAACCTTTCCCTCCATCCCACTGGCAGAGTCAACCTTCCCTTAAATGCTTCTGGATCTCATTAAAAAGTGAAGAAGGTGAGTAATAAATGCCAACCCCCCCCACCCTAAACCCCCCCAGACCAGAGCCACACAAACACGTGTTTTGCATGAGCGCCTTCCTGCAGAGCTTCTCTCTATTATATCTCTCTGTGGCCTTTCAAGCTTTTCTCACCCACCCGGGTGGAGGGGCCGGGGGAGGGGGGGGGGTGTCTCGGGGATCGATAGCGGGGCGCTAAGACCTTTTTCTGTCTTTAACACTCGGTTTATTTTCGGTTCGTCAGAGAGCCAAACCACCTCCACCGGTCGTCCCAGCAGGCCTCCTGCAAGACTGTTGTGGGCTTTCTCCCCGAGATGAGTTTATTATTCCCATTTGTTGGGGGGGGGGGGGGGGGGGGGGACGTGTCCTAGTTCTTGCGGGGCGTCTAAATCCCTTTTCATCTGCGGGATTGAGATAGGGGAGGTTTTCATCCCGTGACCAAAAGGGATCTGAATAAGAGGGGGTACAGGGGGGTCCGGAGAGCACGGGGTCGCCGGGCGCTCACCTGAGACACAGGAAGAGGAAGAAGGCCACCAGCAGCGCCACCATGGAGATGCAGTGGCCCAGGAAGTTGATGATGACGGCGATCTGGTAGTGCATCTTGCCTTTCTTCTGCAGGGAGAGAAGGAAACATGGGATGAGTCTTTTGAGGGTTTTTCTTTTTTCCTTCTGATTAAGAGAAACAATATTCTCAGGATTAGAAAGGAGACTTCAAAGACTGGAACCCCTCTTTGGTCTATCTTTCCTTCTTCTCCTCAGATTCCTGCTGTGGTTTTGAACAGATGGGTTTGGAAACTTTTTTAAATGAAAAATGAGTACAAGTGTGTTGAGACTTTTGTTTGAAGCTCTGGTTTTTAATCCTCATTACATTATTAATAGCTTGTTTATTCAGTGCAACACAAAAAGATTAACAAGCAATTTATACAATATAATACACTAATATTAAACAATATCAATAAATAGCTGCTATTTGTAACTATTATGGGAGGTATGGGAGGTATTGGAGGTATTGAAGGTATTGGAGGTTTTGAAGATATTTGACGTATTGGAGGCATTGGAAGTATTGGAGATATTAGAGGTATTGAAGATATTGAAGGTGTTGGAGGTATTGAAGGTGTTGGAGGTATTAGATGTACTGGAGGTATTGAGCTATTGGAGGTATTGATGTACTGGAGGTATTGGATGTATTGGAGATATTGGAGGTATTGAAGGTGTTGGAGGTATTAGAGGTATTGAAGGTTTTGGAGGTATTGGATGTACTGGAGGTATTGATCTATTGGAGGTATTGATGTACTGGAGGTATTGGATGTACTGGAGGTATTGATCTATTGGAGGTATTGATGTACTGGAGGTATTGGATGTGCTGGATGTACTGGAGGCATTTAAGGTATTGGATGTATTCAAGGTATTGCAGGTATTGGAGGTATCGGATGTATTTGAGGTATTGAAGGTATTGGAGGTTTTGAAGGCATTCAAGGCATTGGAGGTAGTGGAGGTTTTGTAATCATTGGAGGCATTGGAGGTTTTGTAAGTATTGGAGGTACTGAAGGCATTGGAGATATTGGAGGTGTTGAAGATATTGAAGTTGGAGGTATTGGAGGTATTGGAGGTACTGGTGTACTGGAGGTATTCGAGGTACTGGATGTACTGGAGGTATTGAGGTATTGGAGGTATTGGATGTACTGGAGGTATTTAGGTATTGGAGGTATTGGATGTACTGGATGTACTGGAGGTATTGAAGGTATTGGATGTACTGGAGGTATTGAAGGTATTGGATGTACTGGAGGTATTGGATGTACTGGAGGTATTGAGGTATTGGAGGTATTGGATGTACTGGAGGTATTGAAGGTATTGGATATACTGGAGGTATTGGATGTACTGGAGGTATTGAAGGTATTGGATGTACTGGAGGTATTGAAGGTATTGGATATACTGGAGGTATTGGATGTACTGGAGGTATTGAGGTATTGGAGGTATTGGAGAGGCACTCAGGACTCGCCAGGTCCTCTCGTCCAGCCGGAGGGACGGGGCACAAACAACCAACGTGTTTATGATTATAATATTTACATTATTTACCACAGCACAACATTCTTAAGTAAATATTCCTTTGAAGAATTACAAGTCCACTGAGGGAGGATTTGACTCATTGACTTGCAGACTCGCTGTTTTGTTTTTCCTCTGCGGCCGTTTTTTATCTCTTTTTAACCTTTTTATTTCTCTTTGTGATTACGTTTAGTCTCTTTCGAACATTTCGTGTCTCTTTGTGGTTATTTTTTGTCTCTTTGTAGTCATCTTTTATGTCTTCATGGTTATGTTGCGTCTCTTCATGCTCATCTTTTTGGTTGTGTTTTTTCTCTTGTTGGTTGTTTTCTGTTTGGTCCCCTTCGTGATACTAATAAGCAACTTACCTACCACCCTACCCATCACTCTGGGTGCCAATCAGATCCCCCCACTGGTTTTGAGACATACTGGGAGGCTGGTTCACATATAAACTCCCCACATGAGGCTTTGTGATGCTGCAGGTTTTACATAGAACATCGTCCTCCCTAACGCAGCCTGAGCCTTTGGTCTGTGACTCACATATCCATTGTGATCGGATTTCCCCCACACTAGCGACAGTAATCTATGCTGTAAATGGATTTATGTAACCTGCTGGTGTCTACGCCCAGATTAAATGTGGACATGTTTAATCCCTGCCTCTCCCACCCTGAAAAAAGTCATCCCATTCACTTTATTTTTGTGCAGCAGCTCAAATATTTAACTCTTTTTAAAGTCTACGGTGAACAAATTGCTCCAAGTAATTCACTTCTGATGCAACAATGTACAATAATATCTTTATGAGGCTTTTCCAATATATACACAGACATTTGTGTGACTGTTTCGATGATATATATATATATATATATGTATATATATATATATATATATATATGTATATATATATACATATATACAAACATATACATATACACATGCATACATATACATATACAAAGATATATATATATATATGCATCCATATATCTATACATACACAAACATACATACATATACACATATACATACACATATATATATATATATATATATATATATATATATATATATACAGTACATACATATACTTATTTATATATATATATATACCCCTCCCCATTATAGAGTGACACCAGAGAAAGTGTAATGACGAGTTGCATCTCTATCTGGTTGGAAAAGGCAATAAACCTCAAAGAGAGGTGAGGACAGCTGAGAGGATTATCAGGAACTCAACACACTCATGACACACACTGACGGACCAAGGCCATGAACACAGACACACACACACACACACACACACACAGACACACACACACAGACACACACACACACACACACACACACACAGACACACACACACAGACACACACACACACACACAGACACACACACACACAGACACACACACACACACACAGACACACACACACAGACACACACACACACACACAGACACACACACACACACACACACAGACACACACACACAGAGACAGACACACACACACACACAGATACACACACACAGACACACACACACACAGACACACACACACACACACAGACACACACACACACACACAGACACACACACACACACAGACACACACACACACAGACACACACACACACACACACACACAGACACACACACAGACACACACACACACACACACAGACACACACACACAGACACACACACACACAGACACACACACACAGACACACACACACACACACACAGACACACAAACACAGACACACACACACAGACACACACACACACACAGACACACACACACACACAGACACACACACACACAGACACACACACACACAGACACACACACACACACAGATACACACACACAGACACACACACACACACACAGACACACACACACACAGACACACACACACAGACACACACACACACACACACACACAGACACACACACACACACAGATACACACACAGACACACACACACACACACAGACACACACACACACACACACAGACACACACACACACAGACACAGACACAGACACACACACACACACACACACACACAGACACACACACACACAGACACACACACAGACACACACACACACACACAGACACACACACACAGACACACACACACAGACACACACACACAGACACACACACACACACAAAGACTTGGACTGTGCCACTCTAGTGTGATGTCCAATTAATTTTCCTTTCTCTGTTCACATACACAACTAATTACTTTTGCTCATGTTAGCACTTTTTTGTATTACACTCACAAGCCAGATGCAAGTCATTGAGATTTTTTCCCCATTTTAATACTTATTCATAAACATATTATAATAATGCACACACACACGCATGCACGCACGTTAGCGCACGCACACACACACACACACACACACACACACACACACACACACACACACGTATGCATTTTATATTGCTGTGAAAACATCTCCTTCAAACAACTGTATTTATTCATGTTATTAAAAACCAACACTCATTTCAAATCAAAATGTTCTTCCACCCAGCAGGACTGAGCTACCCACAGGATGCTCACAGCTAACAGCTAACATCTCACAGCTAACAACTCGCAGCTAACAACTCACAGCTAACAGCTCACATCTCACAGCTAACAGCTCACATCTTACAGCTAACAGCTCACATCTCACAGCTCACAGCTCACAGCTAACAACTCACAGCTAACAGCTCACATCTCACAGCTAACAACTCGCAGCTAACAACTCACAGCTAACAGCTCACATCTCACAGCTAACAGCTCACAGCTAACAACTCACAGCTAACAGCTCACATCTCACAGCTAACAACTCGCAGCTAACAACTCACAGCTAACAGCTCACATCTCACAGCTAACAGCTCACATCTTACAGCTAACAGCTCACATCTTACAGCTAACAGCTCGCAGATAACAACTCACAGCTAACAGCTAACATCTCACAGCTAACAGCTAACAACTCACATCTTACAGCTAACAGCTCACATCTTACAGCTAACAGCTCGCAGATAACAACTCACAGCTAACAGCTCACATCTCACAGCTAACAGCTCACATCTTACAGCTAACAGCTCACATCTTACAGCTAACAGCTCACAGATAACAACTCACAGCTAACAGCTAACAGCTCACATCTCACAGCTAACAGCTAACAGCTCACATCTTACAGCTAACAGCTCGCAGATAACAACTCACAGCTAACAGCTCACATCTCACAGCTAACAGCTCACATCTCACAGCTCTCATCTCACAGCTAACAGCTCACATCTTACAGCTAACAGTTCGCAGATAACAACTCACAGCTAACAGCTAACAGCTCACATCTCACAGCTAACAGCTCGCAGCTAACATATCACAGCTACCATCTCACAGCTAACAGCTCGCAGCTAACATATCACAGCTAACATATCACAGCTAACATCTCACAGCTAACATCTAACAGCTAATAGCTCACATCTCACAGCTAACATCTCACAGCTAACATCTAACAGCTAATAGCAAACATCTCACAGCTAACATCTAACAGCTAACAGCTCACATTAGATTATATTAGATTAGATTCAATTTTATTGTCATTGCACATGTACTAGTAGCCTACAGCGCAACGAAATGCAGTATGGCATCCAACCAGAAGTGCAACAGAGAGTATAACGATATATACAGATTATAAAATACAAATACAGATGAACAGATTAACATTAAATAGTGCAGAATATAAACGGAGACTACTATAAATGGAAACTATCTAGGGTTGCTAGTGCAAATATTCAGTGCATATTTACTTGAGTGCAAACAGATTCTCACAGCTAATAGCTCCCAGCTAACACCTTACAGCTAACATGTCACAGCTCACATCTAACAGCTAACAGCTCACATCTAACAGCTAACAGCTTGCAGCTAATGTTAACTAGCGCTCTTCCGGCTGATTTCAACAAAGATGTGTTGTTCGCAATGTATTATTATGAGGGGAAAAATAATAAAACGGGTCCAGGAGAGTGTTTAAACACAGGTGTGTAGCACTAATTTGCACATGTGCAGTACAGATCGGGTAGCTGGAGACACATGGTGTTGTTGTTGTTGTTGTTGTTGTTCCTGTGCAGCATAAATGAGCTGATAAACGATACAATAACTTGATATGCAAAGACTCTTTCTGTAGAGCTGATAGAGGCTTCAGCTGTCTGCATGAGACCAATCATGTGTTTCTCTTCCCGTCCTGGGAGTTGCATATTGTTTTTTGTGTACTGTGAAAAAAACTAAATATAACTACGAGGACATTTGCGGCAGTATGATGCATTTTTTTTCTCCCACCAAACAAGGAATGTAGATTCCCCCCCCCCCCCCCCCCCGTCTTTTACATCGGACACTCGCAATAAAAGAATCATTCCAAGGGTAGCACGACAGGACGGATGATTACGATGATTAGTGGCGACACATTGAACGATTACGCTTTCAATGTGTCTATGAGTGCGTTAATATAGACGTAAGGAAAAGAATAAATAAGTGAATCAGACAGTGAAGGAAGAAGGGTCCAACACTGGACATGAATCAAGCAAACAGGAGGGTAGCGGAGCTCAGAGAGGAGGGGGTGGATGGCGAGAGGATAATATAAGACCCGCCCACCACTCGCCTCAGGTGTCTGTGAGGATGTGTTGGCCAGGAGAGTCAAACCCGAACCTGACTCACTGTCCTCACGAAGAAACAACAAAGACTCTTATCGTTTATTTGAGAACACAACCTCAAAAGAGGACCCCCCCCCCCCTCAAACTAACTTTCCAATAAGCCTTTGATCCACACAGTTCCTCCCCCCTGAATATCCGGTTCAATACAGGCTGAACTTTAAAATGGAAGCCACTTCAACTCCCCCTCCTTTCTTTTTTTTACCCCGATATCAATCACGCCGTGATTTATATTTCACGGGCCGTAAAAAGAGGAAAGAAAAAAACTGTTTTCAAAAGGTCGGACGGTCTAAATCCGTCTTCTGTGGGGATCGATGGCCCGTCAGACTGAGAGTCCAGAAAAACACCTTAAATGAAGAGTCTCATTCAACATGCATCTGGTGACCTCACTGAAGGTCAAACCGTTCCCATTTTCATGTCTAAAATCTTTATATATATATATATATATATATATATACAGATATATACTGTTTATATATATATACATATTTATATGTATATAAATATGTATATACATATATTTATATATATACATCAATATATATATACACAGTATATATATATATATATATATATATATATGTTTACATAAATATTTATATAAATATACATATATTTATATATATATATATAAATATTCATATATATATACACATATATACTTTATTTGTAGCTCTTTAAAGCACAAAACCCAGGGAAGAAAACCCAAATCTTTATCCTATCAAAATAAACCTGTCATTTCAGATTAGGTCCTTCCATGTTCAGAAAGGTGTTGCACCCTTTTTCTCAGACTGCATTTGATCTTTTCAAGATATATATTTATATATGAATCGGGTGATCTGACATGTCACGGTCCGTCTCCTGCCACCTTGTGACACGGCTCCAGACACCTCTAAAGTGGACCGTACCATTCCTTAACCTTGAAAGTCTTGCGACGTTATAAGAACGACAGCGACCAGCTGTTTTAGGACATGAATGAGCTTTCTTTCCACCCCAAAATATCTTTCTAGATGTTCAGTGTTGATGAATGTGACGAGAGCTGAGTTTAGGTGTTCTTTGTGGTATTTGTCGACAGTATAAAATATAGAAAAACGTGCGCTTCGTCCTTTAAAGGCAGGTTAAGGAGATCGAGAGCTTTGTTTTAAGAAACGTGGAAAAGAAAACACAACTAAGCTAATTGAACATTGAGTAACAATGTTTACGGAAACTAAACTGTCTCCATATTCAGCTTCAGCAGATGGTCGCAGCTTTCTTTTCATGCATGTATATATTATCATACTTCGAGTGTCCGCCCGGCCTTATTTAGGTCAGCGCGTCCCGTCCCGTCTGAGAGCTTTTTGTCAATCCTAATTACAATGAGTGCTCAGCGCCGTCACATCTGCACATCACAATACACGTCCAGGTGGTGGCTGAGCGCGTGCACGCACACACAACAAGAAGAAATAACAAACACAGCAGCATGTGACTGGATAGAAAAGTGGAGCACAGCAGGACCTTAACAGCAGCGTCCTGTCGCTTTCAGCCGACCGCGTTGTTTTCCGTCCCCGAGGACAACGCCGTTTAGAGAAAGCTCCGTCATTTTGAGGAGTTAACAAAACAAGAGCTCTTTGTTTTCTTTTTTTGCGCATGCAAAAAGAGAAATAGCTGCAGGTTGATTATCAGATTTCAGGCTCCCACCTCCCGTGTGCAAGCAAAGCCAAGATGACGTTAAAGCTGGCTGAGCGTCGGCGGCCCGGCGGTGCGTTTCAGGGCACATTCACAGGACTTGCTTTTGTCCGTGGTGTCAGTTTATGGCTTCGGGCTCTGAGGGAAACAAACCCCCGAATCCATATTTACTATAAATAAACTTTCCCAGGAAACCTGTCGCGCTGGTTGTTGGTTTGTTGATTATGTTTCATGCTTCGAGGGACTAATCGGGTTAATCGGGATGCGTGAAGCGGCCTTACCTCCTCGTGCAGGATGGCCTTACACATGGAGTAGTTCCCCTTCAGCGCCCACGTCCCATTCGCAAGGCATTTCCTATAAACGTTGTCTGAGAGAAAGAGAAGAACAAAAAGAGACAAAAGGCAGTTGTTAAAAGGAAATGACAAGATTGTTCACGTTCTTTCTTCCCTTTAAAAAAAATGTTTTTATTATAATGTTTATTTTTTTTGGCCTCGTATCCTTGGAAATGTAAAAGATGTGAGTTCCTGCTCGATTCGTAGTGGCACTGCGACCTTTTCTGCTTTTGAGACTAATAGGGAGCGATATCATTAGAGGGAGGCCTACAAGCTGTGAGGTTTCACACGTTGGCTGTCAGGGCCGTCTACCACCCCCTTCCCCTTGGAATATAAAAGGGTTCTAGGTAGAAACCTTTGGATTGGTTCTACATGAAACCCTCGGAATATAAAAGGGTTCTCAGTAGAATCCTTTGGATTAGTTCTAGATGGAACCCATGGAATATAAAAGGGTTCTCAGTAGAAACCTTTGGGTGGGTTCTAGATGAAGCCCTTGGAATATAAAAGGGTTCTCAGTAGAATCCTTTGGGTGGGTTCTAGATGAAGCCCTTGGAATATAAAAGGGTTCTCAGTAGAAACCATTGGTGGGTTCTACATGAAACCCTCGAATATAAAAGGGTTCTCGGTAGAAACCTTTGGTGGGTTCTAGATGAAGCCCTTGGAATATAAAAGGGTTCTCAGTAGAAACCATTGGTGGGTTCTACATGAAACCCTCGAATATAAAAGGGTTCTCGGTAGAAACCTTTGGTGGGTTCTAGATGAAGCCCTTGGAATATAAAAGGGTTCTCAGTAGAAACCATTGGATTAGTTCTAGATGGAACCCATGGAATATAAAAGGGTTCTAGGTAGAAACCTTTGGGTGGGTTCTACATGAAACCCTTGGGATATAGAAGGGTTCTCAGTTGAAACCTTTCACATATGGTTTTGAGCACAATCCTTTAGTGTTGTGTTAGAACCTTCTGAAACGGTTCCAGGTTGAACCTTTATAAAGGGTTCTACCAGGAACCAAAATAAGGGTTTAATGGGGACGAGCCAATATGAAATACTTTACACAATGTATTTCATTGTGTAAAGTATTTCTAAGTATTTCTTAGTATTTCTAAGTATTTTAAAGTATTTCTGAGTATTTCTAAGTATTTCTAAGCACGGCCGGTCAGCGAGTAAATCACATTCATGGGAAATCCTCCACAGTTTAACGTCAAGCTGCAACACAATTAAAAGGCAATCTATTGCCTCCTTTAAATCAAAAGCAAGACTCAGACTGGAGCCGAGGCGGCGCCCGGTGATTATTTGCTGGATAATGCCCCCCCCCCCCCCCCCCCCGCCCCCCCACACCCAGTAGACATGAAGGCTCTGACAAACGATGAGTCATATTATAATTTCGGGACTCGCTCCATCACCGCACACATTTTCCGCCACGTTCACAGGACGGGGGAACGAAATAATCTGTGACAAATTTCACATTTGTCATTTCACATCTATCGTTCCTTAAAGTTGAAGGAAATGAAATCATCAAACGGGACACGGCGGGTTTGAAATGCTGCAAATGAGGCACTTTAAAGATGAAAGGAGGGACGTCGGAAATATTAAAAAAGAAGAGATATCGGTTCTCTACGTCGGCCGCCGTCTGCAGGTGAGGCGTCCGGAGGTTCGGTTAATGACTCCGGCCTCGACAACGACGAGCGGATTGCTTCGCCTCTCGTCTCGTAACACAACATTTCTTTCTTCTTTGGACTCATCCGACCCCGGGCTCCAGGCGGGTCGACTCGGGTCGCCGACAAACCGTTTACAGGGACGGTTTACAGAAGAAAAGTTTGCCGAAGCTGCAGCAGATTTTTTTTTCTTCTACTTTTGCTAACAAAAAAAACACACAAAAAAAACGCCTCCGCTGCTCCGCCGGGTCCAGACGCCCGAGACGGAAATGGAAAGTCAGAATAATGTTTGAGGAGGGAACATTGAGGGAGATTTAATACGATTTCCCCATCTGCTATCACCCCTGAGTGTGATGTCACCCACTCCAACACACACCGAACCCGAGAAGGTCGTTTTTCAACTCACTCTCAAGGTTGAATGTTAAAAAAAAAAAAGAAGAGTTTTAATGGGATGTGAAACTTGAAGACGTGGAAGTTCATTCTTTCTAGCCAAAAGAATGAAAATGCATTAAACGTTGAGGAAACGCTTCAAAACCGAACGATCTGTCCGTTTCTTTACCGCTCGGCTCCACGTTCTACTTCCTGTCGCCAACGACTGCAACAGGAAGTGAAGCGGTCACACGTTTGGAACGTTTTACGCTCTCAAACCGTGACATGATCTCCGTCTCGTCTTTTATTTTACATTACATGTCATTACATTACATTACATGTCATTTAGCTGACGCTTTTATCCAAAGCGAGTTACAATAAGTGCATTAAACCATGAATCCAAACTCAGAACAACAAGAATCAAGGAAGTACAATTTCTTCAATAAAGTTAAACTACAAAGTGCTACAAAGAGACATTTAAGTGCTACTAAAGTGTTAAACTACAAAGTGCCATCAGTAAGAGACATTTAAGTGCTGCTAAAGTGTTAAACTACAAAGTGCTATCAGTAAGAGCCATTTAAGTGCTACTAAAGTGTTAAACTACAAAGTGCTAGTAAGAGACATTTAAGTGCTGCTAAAGTGCTACTACGGCGCTACCTTCCCTATTCAAGGTGTAGTCTTCCAGCGCTCACACCTTAAATAATTACTTGACAACGAAATGTACTGCTAATTATCAAATATTTCACAACCAAAACAAGTATGATAACTCCGCTCGTCTGATGACACAAATAGAAGCAAGTAAAGAGTCTCAAATGTCAGACTCGCAACATTAATAAGTCAATTCTTCTAGAAGGAAGATCACCAGATTTGAGATGAACTCTGTTTTAGCTAAAGGAGACAGAGAGAGAGAGAGGCTGCTAATCTTAAACAAATGTTTTAATAATGAGGCGTTTTGAGGAGGGTAAGAGATGCAGTCGGGTTGCCTGCGGGCAGCGATGCGCATGGAGCTGGGTAAAAATAGCACGTCGAGTGTCAGCGGCCTGTCACCCACAATCAAGATTACCTCGCTCGGGATATTCCCCAAATCCCAAACGCAACATCCTAGAGAGCTTTAAATCTGTCCGGGGAGAATTACGTCAAAGTCAAAAGTTCTGCAGGAATACGAAGTCTTGGGTAAATTATTTGCATTCACAAAAAGGAGAAAGATTATAAGAATGCATTTTTTAAATGTTGAGTCGCTTATCAGTCTTTTAAACTGATTTATTTCACTCGAGAAAAATCTATTTTCCAGCATCAGACTTTTGCGCGTGACTGAATTTAACGTGCAGAGGCAAAAAAAAAGAAGAAATCTCACTTTAATTCTCTCCGTTTATTCCAATCGAATTCACGTGACACGGCGTGACCGGGGCGACTCTTCACAGGGTGGGGCGTAAATATTTAAAAATGGATTACTGTCAAAGCAATAAAGTGACTTCATTTAGAGCGCGCAAACATTTAAAAACCAAAGTGCAGAGCAAATGTTTAAAAGAAAGAGAGCTTTGAGGTATAAATATATATTTAATATAGAGCAGCGTGACCTTGAAATAAATTCTTTCTGGCACTGTGATTTATGGCTGCTAAACATTTTATAGCCAAGAGTAAATGTCACTGCAGATATGTGTAATAACTAAATTAAGCAGCCCGGTCGTAATCCCCTTTGTGCTTTTTTAATTAATTATTTCTTTGGGCACATTGTTTGCTGTCGGAGCTGAAGGGATAATTAAGGGTTTTTAAGGCGGCGTTTCCACACTCGGTACATAGTTTGGATGTCAGCGTTCTCCATTCGGCACACAGCTGCAGGCGGAGAAAACACCCCAAATATGTGAAGGATCTGAGGAATTGTTCCAACGTTCTGGTTCCCGATGATCCACCGAGACGGTTATCCATGTGAAGGTATAGAGAAGTCTCCCCGAGCATCGTTTCTCATCATCTCGAAAGACGTGTTCACGTTCCTGGAACAACTGGTCGGAGCTCATTTCTAAAAGTCTGGCGGTGCAACTGTCAGTGAAATAAATCCGGCTGAGCTGACGCGTGCACACACTTCGCTTTACGACAAAGACTAAACATCGAGAGAGACTTCCTTCTGTTGTGGTTTCCGGCGTACGGGACGCACGAAGGACGTCTACAGCTGCAAAGGAAGTGGATCCAACGCGTTGTGACGGCTGTCAGCGGTTACAGCGGCGAACGCCTTTTGGCACGTGAGACGGAAATGTTGACCAGCTGAGACTCTGGTATTGTTTTCACCTTGTGTGTGTGTGTGTTAGTTCATCTCATATATCCATAGTGTGTGTGTGTGTGTGTGTGTGTGTGTCTGGTTTTGACATCGATGCAAGATGCCATGAAAACAGTTCTGAGGTCAGTCAGTGAGATTGAAATGGAGGCTAAATTTGAAGGTGGGCGTGGCCAGAGCAAAGGCGCCAGATGTCCTCAAACATCTGTCCTCAATCATCTGTCCTCAAACATCTGTCCATAAACATCTGTCCATAAACATCTGTCCTCAAACATCTGTCCATAAACATCTGTCCATAAACATCTGTCCTCAAACATCTGTCCATAAACATCTGTCCATAAACATCTGTCCTCAAACATCTGTCCATAAACATCTGTCCATAAACATCTGTCCTCAAACATCTGTCCATAATCATCTGTCCATAAACATCTGTCCATAAACATCTGTCCTCAATCACCTGTCCATAAACATCTGTCGTCAGTCATCTGTCCATAAACATCTGTCCATAAACATCTGTCCATAAACATCTGTCGTCAGTCATCTGTCCATAAACATCTGTCCATAAACATCTGTCCTCAATCATCTGTCCATAATCATCTGTCCATAAACATCTGTCCATAAACATCTGTCGTCAGTCATCTGTCCATAAACATCTGTCCATAAACATCTGTCCATAAACATCTGTCCATAAACATCTGTCGTCAGTCATCTGTCCATAATCATCTGTCCATAAACATCTGTCCATAAACATCTGTCGTCAGTCATCTGTCCTCAATCATCTGTCCATAAACATCTGTCCATAAACATCTGTCTATAAACATCTGTCCTCAATCATCTGTCCATAAACATCTGTCCATAAACATCTGTCCATAAACATCTGTCCTCAATCATCTGTCCATAAACATCTGTCCTCAATCATCTGTCCATAAACATCTGTCCATAAACATCTGTCCATAAATAGGCGGACAGAACTTGGCAAAGAACTCAACACCTCCTCCCTGTAGCTCCTGTCTTTGTCTCCTGGACCTTATTTGTACTTTTATGTTACTGTCATGATGCAGATTCAGTCTCACAAGGTAAAATAAATGAATATCAAACAAACATTGACTGGCATTACGATGCTTCCTCAGCCATTAAATCAAGTCATGAAACAAACATGAAGCAAAGATGACGTTTCTGTTTCCTTCCTGTAACAATGTGAGGAAGTCACATGATTTGATGAGTTTGTTTGTTTTTTGTTGCACAAATTGAAAATACAAATGTCCCGTGAGTGTTTGTGTACAACGTGGGGCGACGCGTTTCACTTCCAATCTTCTCATTCTGGGGAGAATCCAAAGCCAATAACGTATTTCACCGTCCCTTTAATGACCAGAACAAGATGCGCTCGCTGTGCGGTTCAGTTGGGGCGGAGGCCAGTTCCTGAATGCTTCTTGGGGAACTTCTCTTCATTAAAATGTGCAGGGGTCCACATGTTCACGCACAGACAAAGTGAGGGTCATATAAATATATATTTATATATAAACGTGCTTTCTGCTGCAGGAGCAGCTCCCTCAGACTGCGGCGCTGCGGCGGTATTAACATTCTCCTGCAGTCTTCTTGCAGGCTGCAGGCGGCGAGCCTCTGGCAGAGATCGTAAAATAAACGACATTTCCGTCGGTCACGATCTTCGAGGCGCCTAAAATACACACGGGATGATGTCACTCGCCGCCGGCTGCTGGTTGTCCAGGAGTTCTCCAGTTTTGTCTTTAGAAGGATGTCATCGTACGTATCGGCTCTAATCTGCCCGGCGACCGGCCGTTGTGGTAAATGAGTCGGCGGCGGGTGCTAAACCTCCCTAAGTCTGGGGGCATGTGGGTGCGGCCCCGGCAGCCCTCCACGGTCCTCTTTTCATGTCCCAACTAACAAAGATCAGAGGGTACAGTCGGTGGAAAGACTTTTAGTTTGAAACGCTGCTGCACTTTAGGCCCCAACGACGAATACGCTGACGCAACGTTAGTCACAACGGATCAATGGCTGCAGCTCAGGAGCATCCTGTCCTCCTCTTCCTCCTCCTCCTCCTCCTCATTCGCAGCACAGGTCAAATTAGAACCAGTCAAGCCACAGAAACACATATTATTTACACTAAATGAACAGACGGTGAAGATCTGAGTCGTTTTTATGACGCAATACCTGCTTTAATTCTATTTTTGACTTTTGGTTCCTTCAGTAGAAATCGAGCCCGTTTAGAAACTAGTGACATTTACTCAAGTTTTGTCCCCAAATACTTGTACTCTACTCGCAGTTATCTGACAGCTTCAAGTAGTACTACTCGACAGTCTTGTATGAGTACAACAGATAATGTTTGTTGATCAATCAATTCTATATATATTTGTTTTAAATGTCGGTGGACAAAACCAACATTGTGAAGGTGTTGTACTTCAGAGTTAGTTTTATATGCCGTGTGATAAAAGTACGATGTGAAAACACACAATAACACTTCACAGCAACTTTCCACGTCTCCCCGACACTTAATAATAATAAAAGAAATAAACACGAGAATTCAGGTGAGACGTTTCTGCCACCTCGTTTTTATTTAACAAGAGAACTTGTTAAATAAATTCATCCAAAAAAAACTGGAAACTGGAGCAACTCTTGAGACATCGGGGGGGAAGCCGGCGCCAGGTTTCACGCCGGGAGTTCTGGCTCACGGCGGCATGAGACGCCTCCAGGGCTGAGGAGGCGGAGCTTTACACACACACACACACACACACACACACACACACACACACGCCACATGTCTTTGATGTTTCTCCTCCGCGCTCGTGAATTAATATTCCACAAATATTATGAGCTCGAGCTCATTCAACAAAAGGAAATGTCACTACTCTAAATTATAAGTACACCTCCACCTCCTCCAACCAGCCAACTCACAGCTAGTCAGGGACATGTACACACACACACACACACACGCACACACACACACACACACGCACACACACACACACACACACACACAAACAAATACAGTGCGATTGACAAATAAATAAACACAGACACGTCGTTCTGCATTTGTGAGTCTAATTTATTTGTAAATCCTTCTGTGTGCACACCTTCACCCAGGGAGAGGAGCATGACCTCTGGGTGGCAGGATGACACACACACACACACACACACACACTCCCTACGCTCGGCAACGACTGGTGGAGGGTTCTCCGGGTGCGGCGCCGCGGGCGCCTGTCACGACGCGGCGGGCTGAGCGGTCTGGACAACGCCCCCCGGACGTCTGTCATCCGCCCTCCGTGCATATGCTCGGCAACATGCTGCGATCATCTCAGAGGGCGTCGGGGGCATCGAGGAGCTCGTCGTGAGTCGATCGCTCCAACCGGGCTCCGAGTCTCAAGAAGAGTGACTCGAGTGCTTTGATCTTTCCCTCTCGGCTCCTCCCCTCTCATGTAGAAGTGGGGTGTTAATGAGAGAGAGTGAGACATCTTTGACTGTAGTGTGGCGCCTCTGAAGCACAAATTGGTCACATCCAGGAAAAGAAAGATGGACTTTAGAAATCTGTCAAAAAATCTGTTATATTATAGATTGGCCAAGTTTGTGAATTCAATTTATTTAAATTTACATAGTAGGAAATAGAATAAAAACATATTGATGTCTTAACTTTTGATGAACGACATTATCTCTTGACTGTCCTGTTGGCTTATGTTTTATCTTCAGCTGATTGAAGCTATGTGCAGCACTTATTATTATATTACTTATATTATTTTCTGAATAAGAAAGTCTCCAAAAGGTGGGTGGATGGTCGAACAAGCACAGGACTCTCAACAAGGAGGCCGCTTTTCACGAGTCTGTTCACGTAAATGGACCTGTACTTGTTTATCTCTTTTCTAGTCCTACAACCACTCAACGTGCTTTCACACTACATGACATCATTCACCCATTCACACACTGATGGGAGGGGCTAAGGTTCCACCTGCACATCAGGACAAACTACCATTCACACACATTCACACACCGTAGGCACAGCTACAGGAGACATTTTGGGGTTCAGTGTCTTGCCCAAAGACACATTGACATGGGCTAGTTACCTTGTTATATTGTTACATTGTTATATTGTTATGCTGTTATGTTGTTACGTTGTTATGTTGTTAGTTTGTAACATTGCTACGTTGCACTATTACTTTTGCATTGTTTTGTTGTTACATTGTTACGTTATGTTGTTACGTTGTTATATTGTTACGTTATGTTGTTACATTGATACGTTATGTTGTTAAGTTGTTACACTGTTGCATTATGTTCTTATGTTGTTAGGTTTTTACGTTATGTTGTTGTGTTGTTACATTGTTACGTTATGTTGTTACATTGTTACGTTATGTTGTTACGTTATGTTGTTACATTGTTACGTTATGTTGTTACGTTGTTACATTATGTTGTTAAGTTGTTACATTGTTGCATTATGTTCTTATGCTGTTAGGTTTTTACGTTATGTTGTTACGTTCATGTCTCTTCGTTAGCTGAAAG